>NW_020664463.1:16276292-16295542 GCF_002925995.2 Terrapene triunguis | reverse complement strand
GCACTAAGTGGCTTGGCAGTGTGTACACCTCGGGAGTTACAGCATAGAAAGCCACTGTACTGCACAGAAACTTGCCAGTGTAGACAAGGCCATAGTTAAAATGAAGAGTTTCAGCAGCACCACTAGACTGATAGATGTTTGCATAAAGTCTTCTATTGATAGCAGATAAATAGGTAAAAATGAGTCTGGTAATTCACAAGAAAAGAAAAGAGGGTTAGAGTTATCAAATCCATTGGTGCAACTACTAGTTTGCCCATTTCTAATGATTAGGCAAACAGGAGATCAAAGACAATGCAGCTGAGCTATAAACCAAGCACATTGTGAAGTTTTGGAATAAGGTCTTTTAAAAGCCCGTCTTCTATCCCCCATCCCAGTGTTGTGTTCTGCACTATGGCACTAACATTCTGGATATTTTCATAAAGACTCTGCTGTTCAGCTGAGCTATTTTGATCAGCTTCGCTGGGATTGTGGAAGTCTGGATTGCTATGTGCCCAAGGAAAAAGGAACTTTCAGAAGGTGAAAACTTTTTTAAAAAATTTAATACAAGCCAACATCCACTTAGCAGAACATAAGCATGTTTGTGGGTTCACAGTTTAGTGTTCCAGCAGCATATCTTCCCCTTATACTCCTCATCTGGAAGCGGTGCAAGTCAGTGAGTTGTTCACATATTTGATTTCTGCCTTCCAAGCCTCCAGAAATAATATTTAAAAGGCAGACACACCCATGAAGGGGAACATTTTTGTTTTAAATCTAGTGAACTTTTTGAAGATTATGTGGCTACTTCAATTCGCTTTTTTCCCTTTTTGTTTATTGTATAGTTTGCTTTGTGTGTGTGTGTGAGAGAGAGAGAGAGGAGAGGCAGACAGATGGAGAAAAAATTAAGCTCACTTATAATGATTAGGAATCTATCCAGCCTGTGGTAAATTTGACAGCACAATTCAGTCTTCCACATTGCTGCCATTCTTAGGGTCCCCGTTTTCACACTGCAGAAATCCTTTACAGATAATCAGTGTGAACTCACTGGGCTAAAATGAAGTATTTAAAAAGGGGCCAAAGGCCCTGGTTTTCACAAAGGCAGACTTATAAGCAACCACAGATGACAAACAGTCAGATACAGAATGCAAATACTGTGTTCAAGGTTAAGAACTCTGACTTGCTGAGGCCCAGTGGCTAACATGACCCGATTCCCCTTTGCTCCCTGCTATGACTCACAGGAGCTGGTTTCAAGACTTTTTTTTTAACCCTACCACATGCCATTATAGAATCATAATTCCTTCTCAGAAGGAATGCTAACACAAATATAAATCTCAACAACTCACCCTAAAGCCCCAATAACAGCAACTTCATCTTTCAAACTGCATTTCCAGTCTCCTTTCTAAAGGGCAGTTGAGGGTATTTAAAAGCATTAAAGTTTGTAGATTGTCTCTGGAGCTCTTTTGTAATGTGGAGGAGCAGAAGTTTTGTTGCCATTTGCCAGTGGACAGCTGCCAAACTCACCTGTCTCCAAGGAGCCTACGAGGAGCATATCACGTCTCTGAAAATTCTGTGGTAAGGCCTGCTGGCTTCTCACTTTACTCAGCTGAGAAATGTGTTCCAAAATTTAACCCTTTGCCCTTGCATTTGCCTGGATATGTTATTCCAAACTGACAACTTGTCCTGTTTGCAGCCAGGCTGAGGGAAAGTGGCAGTTGTTAGGAGATTTAGCAGGGTTAGCTACATTATGCCTGAGTGTCTTGGGAAAATTAGGGCCTGATTCTGAAAGTTTAACTCATGTGGCAGCCTTGACTCCTCAGAGTAACCTCACAAACTCAGACAGGCCGTGAGTTGAGCCTATTAAGCAAGGTTGGCTAGCTTAACATTTTGTATCAATTTTAACAAGTTTCTAGGCCCCGATCCAGCAAAGTATCGAAGCATGCATCTCTCTTTAAATGAGTGGTTCCATTGACTTCAGTGGGATTATGCCCATGCTTAGTTGGCACATGCTTATGTATGTAGCTGAACTGGGGTCATAAAGCAGGGGTCTGGAGGATTTTTGCTTAAAGCACAGGATTGAGAATCAGGAGAGCTCTGCCACATATTTCCTCTCTGAGTTTGGCCAAGTCACTTAATCTCTCTGTGCCTGAGTTCCCATCTGTAAAATGGGCATTAAAATACAGTGTGTATCTAACATGCACAGGAATGTTTAGTCTCAATTTATTAATGACTGGGAAGCTTTTTCAGGCCCTTGTGTAGAAGACACTATGGAAATGCAAAATGTTCTCTCTGTTGGTAAAGTGACATGCAATTCTTTTTATGTGGTGGATTATTTTTTTTTCTTTTTAAACAAAAACTTTGGTGCTTCTTTCTGCTGGAGAAAATACATAAATCCTGTAACAAAACTATTATCAGTTACATACTTTCACTGAACTGGTACTGTACATTGAGAAGCACGGTATTTTTGAATTATTATAAAACATGTTGGCATAATGTATTTAAGATCCAAGCATATGGTTTAGAGCAAAATTGACAAAATCTCACTACATAAGGCCTTAGAATGTCTTTTATCCATCCAGTCGTACTTCCCTGCTTAAAGCTCTTATACCCCATCTTCTTCGTGTGTAGTAACTCTGGTTTAATTTCTGCTCTGTACATTATTTCTGCTTAAGAAAGATTCTGTTGAGTCACTACTGGCATCAGCCAAACAGGCTTTTCAAGAACTGGGGAGCAAGAAAATCAAGGCTGTGGTTTTTAAATTAATTCCAGGCTGCTTAACCCTTTCAACTCTAGTGTTTTCCAGATTTCCAGCTGAATACATGCTTAACAGAACATGCAGATTTTCGGTCTCCATAATTTTTTCTCTGTGTATGGAACTCTACACACATGGGCTACATCTACACTGCAGCTGGGGTTGTGGTTTATAGTTCGTGCAGACCAATGGTTCTCAACTTTTTTTATTGGTGACCCCTTTCACACAGCAAACCTCTGAGAGTGACCCCCCCTTATAAATTAAAAACACTTTTTTTTATATTTAACACTATTATAAATATGGGAGGCAAAGTGGGGTTTGGGGGTGGAGGCTGACAGCTCGCAACCCCCCATGTAATAACCTTCTGACCCCCTGAGGGGTCACGGCCCCCAGTTTGAGATGTGTGAAGCCCACACCATCCTCTCTTCTATTTTTAGGAGCAAGCCAGAGTACAGCTAGCACTGGTACATCTACACAGGCTGCTATTTTTATCCCTCGGCTACAATGTAGATGTATCCATACACACCCACCACTGTGACATCATAATACCTCAACAATGAGCTGTTCAATAAGTGACTTAACTCAATTGTCAGTCCCTGTCATCCGCTCACCTCTGACCCACAGTCCCACCACTCGGTAAACAGCTATGATGAAGATGGGAGTGGAGAAGGTCAGAAAGAAGAGGAGGAAAAAGAGGGCACAGAGGAGAGGAAAGGCAGGATTCTCTTACCCCAACCATGAGAAGTTTTCAGAGCTTCAGACAGCATGGACCAAATTCACCCCCATGTCACTTCATTGATGTATTGCTCCAAAGGGTTAAGAAATGAGAACAGGTCTGTTTCTACCATTGACCAAATTCGAGAGAGAGCTGCTGTAACAGCATCAACCTCTTTCCGGCTGATTTCTGAGTTACAAGACAAGTAAACGGTCAGAGTGCCGCAGATGGTATAGGGGGCATGTTGCGCCAGGAGGAGGATGGAACTCTGTCATGACAATCTTCAGTTAGTGTTTGGTCCTTTAAGGACCACATGCTGCTAGTATAAGTTAGAGCAACACTGAGGCAGCTCTAACTCACCCTAGGCCAGGACCAGCACAGGCTAGCCCAGAGAATCAGGGAGCTGTAACAAGCAAGGTGACATTCCACTCCCCTTTCTGTCCCAAGCAGTGCTCAGACACGGGGAAAATCCGCCCCATTGTATTCAAAGTACTCTATAATTGCCAGATAAAAATCTGAGATAAGATGAGTCAAGGTTTTATTGGCTTCCAATAAAGACCTGTCAGCCACCAACAAGGGAATTGGGTGGATTTTCTTTTAGAGATTGTAATAAAAACTAGAGACACTACCACCAAATACCACCCCTCCCCCGCTTTTTTTCATAACAGACTCAGGACTAAGGGTTATGTCCCTGAGTAACCTCTAAGATCATTAGTAAGGTTTCTAAACCCTCTAACCACTGAAACATGAGTCTCTGAAAACTCACCTCCACTCAAACCAATTCCAACCCCAGACTGTCTTTAGCAGTTTAGAATCCAAAGCAAAAGGTTCATGCCATACCCGCGTCCCTGGTTGTTGTGACAATGTTATATAGCCAGCTATAAAAGGTCTATGGCAACTGTTGGAGTTAACTTCACTAAGGTTGTAAATCAGTTATTTTAAGCTAGCATTACTAGAACATAATAGCTGCTGAAAAATAAAAGTTTGAAAGTTAACCATGTGGAGTTAAGGTTCCACAGTCACCTTAACTCTGACCTTCTACCCTGAAGCCAACCCACTTTATGGGGAGATGGGTCTATTATAAATATTACAGGAACTTTAGAAGCTTTTGCAACATTTGATTACACAAGAAGAGGTAATGCATTCTACCCATATGCCTCAGTGTCTTTTGCTAATGATGGTACTCTTACTTCACTCATCAATTTATGCAGAGTGGCTGGGGTACAGGCACACATCGGACCTGTTTCTGAAGGGTGCTGCCTTCAGATCCATATAGGGATGTGTGGCGGAATGGAGATCTTAGATACAGTGGGTCTCTGGTTGGTATACAGAGTGTTGATTAAGTAATAAGGTTTTTCTGGGTAGTGGTGGACAGTGCTGTTTCTGTACCATATACAGGAAATAAATTAATAACAAATTGTCCTGGAGACCTGTGATTTTTGTTTTTCCCTTTTGAACCCTTCTGTGGTAGAAATGATGCTGTTGTAGTGGGAGATACCACCCTGTTCGCGCCTTCAAGCAGGGAGATGTGTGGAAATGAAATTCTGCTCCTACCTAATTGCCCCTGCAGGGGTTTAGCATGGTGAAGGAAGGAATGCAGCTTCTGCTGCTAAAAGAGAGATTTAATCCCATTCTATCTCCTCCAGGGCTGACAGGAAGCACCACTGCTTAGGGTCTGGCAGGAGCATGGCCAGTTTCTCCTGGTTGCACTGTTGAGAGAATCACTGAATTAAAGGGCAGGGGTTTCAGCGGGGAGACTGTAGTGTGTCTGTCTCTCTGTTGGGGGGGCAGATCTCCACCACTGCCTTTCCCACCAAGTGGCAGGTTGTCTATATGTAAAGATACCGGCAGCCACGGTGATGTAACTTACGTAGGCATTCTGGTGGCTAGTGGGTGAGTATAATGAGAGCAGGTGGGGGTAGGAGAGTGAATAATGTGCTACTGTTGTTTTTCAAAGAAATCTCAACCTGATAGATGTTCAATCCTGGCAGCTATTGTAAATTTCCTCAGCTATCTTTTTAAAAAAACAAAAAAGGCTAGAAATATTTTTTTAAATGAAAGCTTTGTTTAGATCCAATATCACTTTAAAGGTTCAACCATCATTAGACCCAGTGGGGATGGATCAGAGTTTTCAAAGGTTCAGAGTTTCACATCAGATAACTCCAAAATGAACCATCCAACATTCCTTAAAATACTATTCTCCTTGGGCTTGCCTGCACTACCAAGCTGTACTGCATTCGAGCCCTGTTGCGAACAATTGAGGCAGCTCACATGATACTGACCAGGACTTTCCAGTCACAGGAGCCCAGAACAATTCATGTTCAGCATCGTGTCAGATAATCGTGATGGAATGCTGCAGGTTTAATCATGATTCGCTCATAAGATGCTGAAGGTGGCAACATTTTGTAGTGTGGACCAATCCCTCAGCAATGACTGAATAATACCAATGTGGAGTTTCTGGGCCGAGGCCAAGATTTTTCAACATGATTAGTGATTTTGGGGTGCCTCCATTTTTGTTAGTGTCCAGCTTGACACACCTTGAAGGGGCATGATTTTCAGAAAGTGCACGTCCACCCTCTGAAAACCGGGTCCCTTCAAGGAGCCTTCAGTTGAGCACCCAAAACCAGGACTCATTTTTGAAAATCTTGGCCCAAATCATGTTTGAAATGACATTTCATACACACGAGAAGACTTTTCCAAAAGCAAAATAACCCTCTTGTTTTTTCAAACTTGCATCTCCAAGGCACCTTGTTGGATAGAACCCAGCCGTCAACAGAAAAAGTAAAAAGTTCTTCTCTGTCTAGAGAACATGCATTAGAAAATTAGTCTGGTAAGCCAGTGATTTAATGAAGTGAAAGGAGCGATCAAAATCAAGCTTCTAATAGAAAGTTAGTCCTTATACCATAGATCCATAATTTACCAGCAAACTAGAGCTCCGATATTTTTTATAGGCTTCTAATATAAAGTTAGTCTTTATACCATAGATCCATAATTTACCAGCAAACTAGAGCTCCAATATTCTTTATAGGCCAGCCTTCGAATGATGTACATAAATGCACATAGTACTAACTAAATCGCCAATCATAATACATATCACAGAGTTGTCTATCATAAATGTAGGAAGGGGATCATTCAGTGTCCCAAGATAGTAAAATATGGAATAATGGCCTAAATCTGAGGAAGGCAGAAGTGTAAAATAGACCTGGGAGGAGCGGGAGGAATTAAGATAATTTGAGCAGTGAAATAGATTGTCAAAGCAGATCTTCAAAGGAGGCACCCTCCCTACAGATGATCTAAAATAGAATAATAATAATAAGGCACTTCTGGGAATGCTGCAAAATGCAGAGAGCCAGAGGGGATGACTCAACTAGCCTTTGCTGGGCCTGCTTTCTAGGACCACTAATCTGCTATTTCTGTGGTTTCCCAGTGACTTTATTATAGCGTAAGGCAGGGGTGGCCAGCCTGTGGCTCGGGAGCCACATGCGGCTCTTCAGAAGTTAATATGCGGCTCCTTGTATAGGCACCGACTCTGGGGCTGAAGCTACGGGCGCCAACTTTCCAGTGTGCCGAGGGGTGCTCACTGCTCAACCCCTGGCTCTGCTGCAGGCCCTGTCCCCACTCCACCCCTTCCTGCCTCCTCCCCTGAGCCTGCAGTGCCCTCGCTTCTCCCTCTCGCCTCCCCAGAGCCTCCTGCACGCTACAAAACAGCTGATCAGGAGGTGCGGGGAGGGAAGAGGAGGCGCTGATCGGCGGGGCTGCCAGTGGGCAGGAAGTGCTGGGCGGGGAGGAGCTGCTGGGGGGTTGCTGACGTATTACTGTGGCTCTTTGGCAATGTACATTGGTAAATTCTGATTCCTTCTCAGGCTCAGGTTGGCCACCCCGGCGTAAGGTTTGATCTTCACATTAGCCTAAGCACAGAACTGTGCACAACACAGTGGTTTGGGGAGTTGTAGAAGCCTCTTGTTTTTTGTATTTGGTTTACATGGGTTTGTGAAGATGCCAGTGCTGTACAAAATATTTCTATTTCCAATATTATCAGGCTGCCCCTTTGCAGCAGCACCGCCATTCTCTTTTAAAATACATGTAGGTAAGCATGAGTGAACAGGCAGAGGGTGTGTGACCATCTGATAGACCATCCGCTTTGTGATTTCCTAACAGGTCACACAGATGGACCAAAAGCTTGATGACATCCTGAGCAGTCTCCAAACTCAATTTGGCACTCAGCCACAAGCGCAGACATCAACCCCAGCCACCCCAACTGGTAGACGTTTTCGGTCATCCTTGGATTCCCCTCCTATGAACCGGAAAATGTAAAAGCAGCAGGATACCACGCGGTCACCTTCTCCTTCTTTCAAGTATAGTTACAGTACTTTTATTATTGGTGTCTGGAACTTCTGCATTCGTCATTGGTTGAAGTTAAATATTCTGCAGCAGTCTGTTAAATTAAAAAAAGCCCCGATGTGTACAAACCCACAAACTTTTGCACCCAATATCTTAGCAATTATGGGAGAATCTGTGTCAGCTTGTGGGATGCTGATAGTGCCGTAGTATTTAGGCGGACTGTACCCATACACACACAGAGAGCACACTGTTAAAGTGAGAATCCCATAACAGGGTAGAACAACTCTCATTCATAGGTGAAACGAAAGAGGATTGCCTTTTTGGCATTCACTCTTCTGTTCACACTAGTTTAATGCATGCAGCATGCTCAAGCAGGGGAGGGGGCCATCATTTGAACATGAAACAAATGGAAATCAGTGAACAGGAAAATTAAACAGCATGTTTTGAAGTAAAGACTTCAACCAAGCAGCGAAGATCATGAAAGGGGCAGATTTATCTGCTAGTGTGAATGACAAAGTAAAGACAACAGGCTACTGATTAAAAATATGAAAGTGTACAGAGGCTGGTTGACATGCGAAAGACTGAAGCAAGACCTCAGCTAATTAAAGCAAAGCGTTTGCCAATGAGACGAGATGCACGTTGGAACAGACAGAAATGAGAGATAAAATCTGCTTTGGGTAACAGCACAAGAACATTTTAATAGCTATCAGCTGCACTGATGACTGTTATCCAGAATGTTCTCACTGTTTTACTTTCATTCAGTGACAATTATTGACTCCAGTTGCCTTATTTTTAATAAATGAAACCTGTATAATAACGAGATGCATAAAAACATGCAAAACCCAGTTTGAATGACTGAACTAACCCTGTACAGCCGCAGTGCTGACAGCGTGCTTTTGAATGACAATGTTTTGAAAAAACAAATGCACACACACTGTAGATGAAAGCTAGTCTTTATTTCAATAAAGTGCTGTATATAACAATGCCGCGTTTTCATGTAATTTGATTGTAAATTGAGTACAGATGCTGGCTGAAGTATTGTTTCTGTGAAATGCTAATGATGTGTACAATTACCCGTGTAAGAAAATGTATCTTCTCTTGCACATCAGCCAAGCAATAATATTGCTGAATATGTAAATAATAACCGTAAATAAAAAGGGATATTGCTATTTACTAAGGCCTTTTTTATATTTGCCCTGATGTTTCATGGTAAGTACAGTCAACCTAATTCAGAAGAAGCCAAAACCAAACCAAGATCTTTGAACCCTGTATCAGCTTGCAGTGAGGGGTAGGATGGCCTATTGGACGAGGAATGGCAGTCGGAGCTAGGAACTCCTGAGCTCTAATCCTGGCTGTGACCGTAGGAGCATCCAGAGGGCCCGGGGCTCCCCAGTATGTAGCAGTGAGTATCAGCTGGCCTGACCGGCTCAGTGTACCCCAACTCACTTTTGTCATCATCTGTATCTAAAGGGTGTCATGTAAGGTATCATATGCAAACTGGCAACATGCTGGTCAACATTATTGTGTGGTGTACGTACAGGTGGTGTATGAAAACTTATAAATGTGTGCTGGAAATATGTTCTTCAAGCGTGTTTGGCAGGCAGGCAAAGGAATGTGGTTCCACCTGCTTGAATATGTCTCCAGTGTAACTTGAGCAAGGAGAGACAATGAAATTACGTTTGTATGCCAGGTAGACAAAGCCATCAGGCAAACAAGTGTGGAGGATGGTCACTTAATGAGGGATGGAAGCTGCAGCTCCAGGAAACCTTCCTGCTTCCTGAAATAAGGTCATTGACCTTTGGAAGATATAAGCAGAGAGAGAGAAAGAGAGAGACATTTTGGCATCCTTCACCTGAAAAGTCAAAGGGTATGTCTACACTGCAATAAAAAACCCGTGGCTGACCCGAGTCAGCTGATTCAGGTTCATGGGGCTTGGTTCTGTGAGGCTATAAAATTGCATTTTAAATGTTTTGGCTGGAGCCCAGGCTCTGGAACCAGGAGCACTGGAACAGGGAGGCCAGAGGGCCATGGCCCCCTCACTTTTAAAAGTGGGAAGGCTATTCCCTTCCACTTTTTACTGGCCATAAGTGTGAGTGACAGGGGGAGGGGCGAAGAGGAGTGAACAGGGGGCGGGTCTTGGGGAGGAGAGGCGGTGCAGGAGTGGGGCCTCGGGGAAAGGGCGGCGTGAGGGCAGGGGCTTGTGGAGAATGGGCGGTGTGAGGGCGGGGCCACGTGGAGAAGGGGCAGTGTGGGGGTGAGACCTCGGGGGGAGGATGATGCAGCACAGGGGGCGGGGCCACGGTTTAGCTGCCTGTGGCCCCCCACCTTTAGGACACTTCCGCCACTCCTGTTTGGGACCCTCCCCTCTCACAGGCTCTTGGAGCCTGGGCTCCAGCCTGAGCTCAAATAGCTGCACTGCAGTTTTATACCCACAGAACTGAGCCCCATGAGCCCAAGTCAGCTGGTCTGGGCCAGCCAAAGATGTTTTATTGCAATGGAGGCAGACCCAAAGAAACAAAGCACTTTGAGCTCTGTGTTGGATTCCGACTAAGAACTGGCCAGCCATGCTGGAAAAACAACTGTGGTGAGAAACTTACTTTGAACAAAAGACTCTGGTTTGTTCAGTTAGGTTTTAGTCTTAGAAGCATTGTTTGTTTGTTTGTTACTTTGGTTTGTTTGTAACCATTTCTCTCCCAACTCCTTCTATCACTTGGGACCTTCCTTGGTGTCACTGCAATAGCTGTTCTTTGTTAATAAACGTACGCTTGTTTTATTACACAGCCATCCCAGTGCGGTCTTTCAAACTGAAAAGTGAACTCCTCAGCCAAGCTAATAAGCTGGGGCTGTTGGCTCTTTAAAGGAGCAGCAAACACATAAGGCTTTGTGAGTGTTTCGGTGGGAGGGACTGGACACTACAGGGGAAACTTGGGGCTGGAAGCACGGTTGGTGTCACCCTGCAAGGAGTAACCCAGCTGGGGTCAGACTATTGTGCTGTGAGCACGTGGCTGGTCTCAGGGCTCTGAGCCGCAGCTCCACAGCACAGAGGCATCCAGGGTTACAGGGCAGGCGGCGACACAACGCCTTACTGATCTGGGTTGAACCCCAAAGCATCCCACTGACTCTGCTTCTGATTCACTCTGTGATCTTGAGCTAGATGTTTAGGCCCAGGTCTTCACAGGAATTGAGGCACCTAACAACAGTTGTTTTCAGTGAGGATCTGGGCCTTCACCTGTGAGATTTGTCTGTAAAAAAGGGATTTGCTTTATTTATTATTTGTTTGGCAGGCCCCCAAAGTGGTGGACACTTAACAGAACAGACAGAAGATACAGTGCCTGCCCTGAAGCACTTACAAACACACTTCTGTAGCTCACAGTATGGAGTGCTGATGTTCCAAACCTATATAGGTGCCTCATGAGGTGTGGAGGATCAAGTGAATCTACAGTACTTTGACCATGTAAACTGCTACAGAGGTAAAATACAGCCTTGGGTATCAACATGTAGCTGGGAACATGAAGTTCACTGGCATAATCAAAGGTCTGAATGAATGGGGTTGCTGAGACCAGAGATCTGCAGAGTTAGGGATTGATCCTATGAGGTGCTAAGTGCCTTCCACTCCCACTGATGTCCACGGGCATTGAGGATGCTCAGCACTTCCCAGGAGGCATTCTGTGCCTTGCAAGATTAGGCCATCAATAAACAAATGACCATTTTAATGCAGCCAAATCAGCCACTAATCACCTATCCCTTTGAAACTCTTTTCCAGATTTGTGTGTCTGGGAATTCAGGCTTGGAAAGAGAGCACTCTCAGGCTGATTCCAGCCTGTAGACTGGAGGTGCTTCTAACACACAGCACTAATGACATGTGAGAGGCAATGAAAAAAGAAATGTGCTTTAAATTAAATCAGCTGATGAGCCACTATTCCGCTTGGGCTGATTACTGTGGAGAATTACTGAGCATTACCAAATACAGCATGCAACATGGGAAAATGGTAATTAATCACTGTCAGAGAAGTGCTGAGCTGCAGCTGGCTATCAGGCAGAATTGTGAGTTTCAGAGATATATCAGTGATAGCCCTTAGTGCTTTCTACCTAATTCACTTGGACCTGGTCTCTACTTTCCAATGTGCTCTATTGTGCCACCAACAAGGAGACTGTCTCCTTCACACTCTATTTCCCCCAGTAGTCAGAAAGGAAAAGAGAGCAGACATCACTAGAGGGGCTCATGGATTTTGCTTCTGAACCCAGACACTGCAGCAAATCTAAAGGCGGGCAAGATGAAATTTCCTTCCTGGGAAATACCAAATGTTTGTCATTGGCATCCCTTATTGTTTCCATTACTAGTAATTAATAACAACTCTATTTTACTTATTAATGCGACACCTGCAAAGGTGGTCAGGGCAAAGTACAACACAAGAAAGCTCTTTACTAAAATATACTCATTATAATAACATTTTTACCCTATGAAACTTAAAATAAATGTAATTGGTCCAATATGCAGGGGGTAAAAAAGGAGGGATGGAGGGGAGGGAGAAAGAAAAGAGTCATCGACGTGAGGCCAAGAGTGATAATTTGAAAAAACATTGGATGAAAAGAAATTGAAAACACAGAAATATAGAAATGTAGGGCTGGGAGGGACCTTGGGAGGTCATCTAGCCCATTCCACAGCACAAATGTAGGACCTAGTATACCTAAACTATCCCTGACAGGTGTTTGTCCAACCTGTTCTTAAAAACCTCTGATGATGGGTATTCCCCCATCTCTTTTGGTAACCTATTCCAGTGCTTCACTACCTTTCTAGCTATCCTAAATCTCCCTTGCTGCAGATTAAACCGATTACTTCTTGTCCTTCCTTCAGTGGACATGAAGAACAACTGATCACTGTCCTCTTGGTAACAGCCCTTCTCATATGTGAAGACTGTTATCAGGTTCCCCACTCAGACTCCTTTTCTCAAGAGCAGATTGTCTAAAACATCTATCATATTTGTGGCTCTCCTCCTGTTAGTACACCCCAGAATGATAAGTCTTTTTTGCAATCGAATCACATTGTTGACTCATATTCAACTTGTGATCCACTATAAGTCCCAGCTCCTGTTCAGCAATACTACTGCCTAGCCAGTTATTCCCATTTTGTATTTGTGCATTTGATTTTTCCTTCCTAAGTGTAGTACTCTGATCTTTATTGAATTGCATCTTGTTGATTACAGACCAATTCTCCAATTGATCATGGTCCTTTTGAATTCTAATCCTGTCCTCCAAAGTGCTTGAAACTCCTCCCAGCCTTGTGTCATATGCAATTTTTATAAGCATACTCTCCACTCTTATCCAATTCCTTAATGATGTTCCAGTATATCATAGTAATGAGATTTATTGTATCGTCATTAAAAATGTGTGTGTGTGTGTATGTCTTTTTTTAAAAGCAAAATGTTTTGAAACTGTTTTCAAGGTGTAATATGTTCCACAACCTAAACCAAGCACAGCAAAAGTACAATCACTTACTAATATAAGGTGCAGTAGTAGGATACCTAAAAGGAGGAGGAGGTATGACCCCAGACACCTCTCATCAGGACAAGTCTCAAAGAGGAAGTCGTAAGTGTAGCCAGCACCTTCGCCACTAAGGGAGTTAAAAACCAGCCATCACTCATCCCACCGCTTTGGCAGCAGCCACTGTGGAGGATGCAGGGTGGGTATAATGTGCTCAAGAATGTTTAAACTAGTGAGCAAATGTGCTTATTGCTGCATTCTGAATAAGCTACAAGTGACCGAGAAACCCTGCCATTTGGACTGCTGCAGAATGCACTGAACTGACTGAGTCTTGAGGACACCGGGGCAGGTAGCATAGCCTGTGCAATTTGCACCACTGCAAAAAAACACTTTCGCAACTCATGTGGAAAGGCAATGTTTAGCCAGCTGGAGACCTGGAGGAGGACAGCCTCTATCCAGCAGAAAAATTGAGCTGAGGGTTGAGGAAAAGGCAGCTTCAGTGCTTCTAGTTGGCAATATTACCCGAGAACTCCTCGAAGCAGAGAATGAACATGCAGAGACCATGGGGAAAAGTTATATGGTGGCATATCATCAGCATATTGATTCTATCTTGTGTCTAGGAAATGATCTTGCCAAGCGGTCTCATCTATTCATTGAGCAACCTAGAACATCATCAAACATTCTAGCATCAAGGTATGCTTTCCTGAGGTCTGAACCAACCCTCCCTGCTTTAGGATGGTCAGTCCCCATTCCTTTTCCTAAGCAAGATATCAACAAACCCGTCATTTATGGCATCACAACTACATCATTTTAAACAAACCAAAATGAAAAAAAGCATAAGAATTATGGAAGATGAGCCTCAGGAAACTCAGAAGTCTATGGAGAACTCTTGCTGTCATAAGGCCCCAACGAACCAGCCATAAGCTGATCTAGCCTATCAGTGAAGAATGTCACAAGTGTGTTAGGTGAACCACTGAAGGTACAGCTAACAGGAGAAGGAAGCCTGGTTTGATCAGCCTACACATTACCCAAAACAGCTGGCTGGTTCCTTGCAATAACTATGACAGAACAAGTAACATCACTTACTACTTGTGTGCACCTGCATGAATGCTTGCACAGAAGAAGATAAGACTCTATATGGTTCACCAGCCATCTTCTTTCAGTTCTGACTCTTTAAGTTGCCTGAGATCAATACTAATCTGTGGAACCTCCAAGGAACAAGACAACAGAGAGAGATCATAGGGAAGCCAAGAATCTCCCTAACAGCTGTTGGTAACTCTTGATGAGTTGTTTGATACCCTAGTTGAAAGATCATGAGCTGAGGTCTTGACCAAATCTTCAAGTTCTCTAATGATACCAATAATATGCCTTTAAGATGAAGTGGATGAAGGCATGGCTGTGGTTCCTCGGAGGAATTCTGCCTGGCCAGGATTCTTCCTGTCAACACTTTCATAGGAAAGTGTTCTTCATCCAGACATCTGGGGAACAGGGACGTTGCAATCCTTAAGCACTGATCTCATGTTGTTCATATTAACATCGCCATACAGGGAGTTCAGCACTCACATTACAAAACCTATTGTAGCCAAAAGGATGCATTTGGCTAAGTTCATCCCCGTTGTAACTCCTCTGACTTCAGAGGAATGATACACCAGTGGTGAATGTGATTCACTTAAACTCCTTGCACTCTGCACCCAGGCCTGATATAGCCTCATCTTGTCTTGTCAGTCCTGAACAAAGGATTAGATTTTGCAATTAAGAACACCCTGATAAGTAGAGCAATGAAGCTGAGGATACATAATACTTCGGTGGTCAGTATGCTGACCTATGGGACTGAAATACGGCCTCTCATGGCTAAGATAGAAAAGAAGTTGGACATCATTGAGACGATACATCTCCAAATGAGCAGAAACATCCAATGGTATGAATTCAAGTCAAATGAGGAGATCCATTTTCTGACTAAAGAGGTCCCACTCTCCTGAACCATTGCCCAATGCTCTCTAAGGTGGTATAGTCATCTGCTCTGAATGCCTGCCAACTTTCCTGTGGAAATCATCTGTGACTTTGACCCAGTGAAAGCAGGATGGAAAAGATCCCTCAGAAGACCTAAAACACAAGGGCTGGATGGCGTCAAGAGACACCAGTCTATCACAGGCATTCCGACCTGTAACATGCCAGATTTGACTCAAGATAAATCTTCCATCATGGAAACAGCATAGCACATTCAGTATCCTCTACAGTGTCCAGCTGGCAGCATGAGAACTAACCAGCTAAGATCCCTTGAGACCACAGTATCATAGAGCACACCAGGAATGGATGTAATGAAATTGTTAAACCGCTGTGTCAAAAGAATATCAGAATACAAGAAATCAAGCAATATTGTGTTTCTTTCCAAAAAGGTAACAAGGATCTTCCCCTCTCAGATTGCAACATGAAGCTTCATGCTGTCCTCCTGCATTACAAAAGTCTACACCAATCAAAGGAAGATTTTCTACTTTCCTTTCATTCATGCATGGCAACCTGCAGGACAAAGGGAGGAAAGGTGGGAATCTAGGGCACCTTTCAATCTGTTGTCAGGTTATGATGATGCAAGATGTTCAGAAGCCTTGGGGGATTGCGTTCCTATTTCCATAATACACAGTCAGTCGTATTTTCATAAGCAGATTTTATCTGGAAATGTATACGAACATCTTTAACTCCTATATTTTCAGTGAGCTGCATGGAATTAAAGTTCCGCATATGATAAAACTACGTCTTGGGTGAAATGTGAGTTCTTCCCATTCTCATTATCAAGGCTTCTCATTCTTAAAGAGGATGCTACTGTGCCCTCTGGAATAAATGAGATGGATTATAGGTCAGAGATCTTCTGTCTAGTCAAAACCCTCTATCCATCTCTTGACAAGTACAAAGGAATAGTAAGTGAGCTAATTCATACTGGAGAAAGAATTGCCATCCACGGTGGGTGTTCTTTAGATAAACCATTTGATTTGGCTACTGCTGTAGATTTTCCACACACCTATGCTCTTCATTTTTCACCAGAGGATGCTCTGCATCCTGTATGGAGTTCCTGTCTTCCCCAACTTTAACTCTTTCATTTCATGAGTCAGAGCCTCCAGCCTTCTTGCTAAGGAAGAATGAACAGGATTCCTTTCAGTATCAGACAACACCATTCCTATTTTTTTTTTTTAAAATCATGGTGCTTTCTGCTCTTCCTAACTACTTCCTCCTACCCCCAGGGCTGAGTGCTCTGCTTTGGTAATAATTGCCACTCCCAACTGGTATAGCAAGTAGGAGGCAGAACATATAAAAATCACACCCATGTATATTGCACAGGAAACCAGAGCCCTACCACTAGAATAGCGGGACAGGAGCCATCTGCATGCTTCTAACCAGTAGTTCATAGACTTCCTAAATGATAATATCTAAGAGAATATTTTATATTTGGGGGATAGCATCCCATCTGCTGGAAGGGAACTGTGCTTTTCAGATTTTCGTAAAAGACTGCAGCTAAGTTTTGTGGAAAGCTGTGATATATAAATCATTAAATCACTTGTTCTAGCTTAGACAAAACTCAACCAGCTAATTCAAACCACCACGTGTTACCCTCTGTCTACACTAAGGAGGTCAGGATTAGCTAGCAAATGTTAATGAACCCCAGCCTCAACTCGATCACTTTCCCTAGTCAAGATAAAGCCAAAGGGAGTTAGCACCCAGCTCCCATTGACAAAGCTGTTGTCTCCTTTGAAAATCCCAGCCTAAACCACTGAGTAAATGAAAAGATGTGTACCAATGGACCACATTAGATGCTCTCCCAGGAAATGTGATCTGCTTGCAGCATCCTGCTCTTCATGATTTGCCATACTTCACTGTTCCCTGTTTCCCACTGAACAGAGCAAGCTTTTAACCTCCTGAGACAATCGAGCTCTGGGCTGTTTGTGTTATTGGTGCTGGGGGTGTTCTCTCGCTCTCTGTCAGACATTAAACAGTGTCTCTCAGACATAAAAGAGCAAAATTGCAAAGAACATCTTCTCTGAAATGAGCTTTTTTGCCAAAATACTCATTATGATTCATTAGTCCTTATTATGGTTTACAGTGGCTCCCGGGTGACTGCAAAAGTACAATGTCTCTGCTCAGATTACGGCTCTACACTAGTGTATCTTGGGGTTTGGATTTGACCTGTGGGGCTTGTGAACTGAATGTTAACTCGTCGTCTTGATGTTATTTGATCTCCTCTTGGGGAGAATAAGGCTGGGAAGGGAGGGACTCGATGTAAGCGTTATAAAAAGAGGATTTTGAACTCTGTGATTAATGTAAATGCTGTATATAGCCTCTTCAAACAGACTCACAAGGATTTCTTTTTGTTTAACAAAACAATCATGTTTTTTAAATGATGTATGCTAGACATTTGTCTGAACCATTTCCTTAACTTTGGAGGAAATGATTTTTTAAAAATCTGCCCCTCACTTATTATTTCTAAGTGTAACATTGATCCTGCCTCTCCATTGCCCTGCCTGGTTCTATTTTGTATTTTCTATCTATCTCATATCGTGGTGGGGGGGGAGTTCTTTGAAACTCTACAAAACAAAATATTTCTGAATGAACATGAGTCTACCAAACACTGGTATGAATTACAGGCAGCAGTACTGTTCATTCCTCTGCCAATGATGACAGGTACAATAAATACTATTTTAACTTTCTTGCTTTGTTTGGGATCTGGTCTGGGTGGTCAAGGAGGGCTGGTTATAGCTCCTGTGACACAGATCATTTTGCCCCTAATTCTTAGGTCTAACCAAGCTGTGAACTGCATGACACTTTTGTACTCTCCCAAACCTGGAGGGGCGGGGACTGCTGGGGGTCATTTGCCCCACCCACAATTTAGAGCAGCCTCAGAGCTACTCTAAATTACACCAGCTGATAGCAGCCCTCAAGGATCTATTGCATAAGCCACTCCAACTCTGCCCTCTAGCTAAGCTCCTAGCCACTGTCCCGGCAAGCCCTCTATACTGGGGGCTGCATTACCAAGGTATTTCCCCACACTACATAATCCTCAACAACTGCCCAGTTAGGCCAGCTTTACAGCTCCTTTCAGAGAATTAAAAAGGGGCTGTATCGGGCACCAAGAGCTGGCCCATAGACTCTAAAGCCTGTCCCAGTCAGTAATCCCACCTCTGTATTCAAGAAAAGCATTTAAGGAGAATCACTGTCAAGGGAAGAGTGGAAGTCTACTTAGATAAGGAGAATCACTGTCAAGGGAAGAGTGGAAGTCTACTTAGATAAACAGTCCACTGGTCCTTGGTGCACAATTACATTTTCGTTGAAGAGTTCAGAGGTTAGTTTGTTGAAGGAACCATGGTCACATGTCTACACTTTGAAGTGGACATGTAATTTCCAGTGGGCAAAGATATATCCGTGCTAGCTCTGGTTGAGTGAGCACACTAAAAATAGAAGTATAGCTGTGGCAGCAGGAATGGTGGGAAGAAACAGCCACTCCAAGTACAACCCCATCCAAGACACTAGGTACCTATGTTAAATTAATCTCAGGTGTAATTCTAATGGCTTCAGTGGAATTACATCAGGGATGAATTTGGCTTGTTCTTTTACCTTCCGTTGGTACACAGCCATTGTGGGTCAAAGTCAGATCAACTCCATTGACTTCAATGGTTGCTTACATCAACTCTGAATAGGACCCAGAATTTTACAATGACCAGTTATAAGTAAATATTAGGTTGTCCCATGGTTTTATTAATTTTATGGAAACTACATGTGCCCTAAAATAGACAGAGAGATGAGGGTGAGAGGAGATAAAGGGAGTAGCTCTGTAGTTGAGGTTTGCATAGCTTTGGGCAAACATTCTCTCTTTACTTCAGATGGGTTCACACACCCATGAGCTTCCCTTTGAGTTTAACGTTTGAATGGACTCAAAGGAAAATGAGAACCTGCACATCTTGCCCAGCTTCATAACAAAATCTGGCAAATTAGCCAAGTTTGACA
>NW_020664463.1:16214070-16276282 GCF_002925995.2 Terrapene triunguis | reverse complement strand
ACCAGATTATCCCCTCTGGTGTGAAAAGCCACAAGCAAGGGGACTTGTGCAAAAATCTCAGTGAGGAATCCCTTGCAGAAACTACCTCATTCACCTTTCTGAAGGCGGTCTGTGCCATGGGGTAAAAGGATGTCTCTACACCTGCTAGATCCTGGGGACCAAGGAGGAGGAGACCCAAAAACATCTGCAGCAGCTCTGGACACCCAGCAGGAACCCCTAGCCTCATCGCTGCTTCAGGATAGTGTGGATCCATTGGAGCCATGCTAATAGGAGCTCCCCTCTCGTTGTGTTGGCTCCTGCAGCTCAGTGGAGAAGCTAATGTAGTCTGAAGCTGTATTACATTTTAAGCCTGGACTGGGGGGCAAGGTGTGTTCTTCCCCATCGATCGCACGTGAACTCCATCCCCTGCCCAGCTCGGAACTCTGACTGCATGTAGATCCCTGTGCAAGGTCTTGGGGAAGGGAGAAGGGAACAGTGAACCGGAGGCACTCAAGCCTCCATTCTGCACGGCTCTCCATATGGACCTCAGGGATGCAATCTGGGCCGTCCTGCGTCATTAAAACAAAGCTAATGGTTATGATGTAGGAAAGAAGAATGTATGAAAGTCATTGGAAGATTTTAGAAAAAATAATAATTACCACAACTGAGGAGGAACGTGATGGCTCAAACCTTGAGACTAAAAAAAACAGGTGCTTGGAAAGGTAAACAGTTGGCTGAATGGGAAGGTTGGATGCACAGAGCTCAAACTGCCTTTTTTCAAACTTTAGGTTCTGTTTTTCTTCTTTATCTTTCTCCAGCAGTTGCTGACAGCTGACCTTTAAAGCTCCAGAGAGCCGCTCCAGCAGGTGATTTACTAACAGCTGTGCCAGTCAACAAAATGAAGGAGGGCAGAGGTCACCACAGGATGGAGCTGGCCAGTGAAGTCAAGAGTGGGATTTAATTAAATAAAGCTGCATTACACTTTTTATTGATTTTTGTGTGTGCGTATGTCTTGTTTTGTTTCTGCTCCTGGCACCTGGACATTTCATCCTGGATGTGTCGGCCAGGCCTCCCGGAGCCCCCCACTCCTACCCCACACATCCCTCAGGACAATGTTCACTGAAACCTCACACTTGCAAAGAGGCATGTGAACAGGTGGGGACTAGTCAATAAACAGAGGAGAGCAGCAGCTGACAGCACACAGCAATCCCTCGTGTCCCTCAATATTCATTAGGTGCTTGCAAGGTTGTTTCTCCCTGTGTGACAGCTTTTTGCCTTCTGCTAACTTGTTCCTTCTCAGTATCTTTCAGAGAATCCATTTAACAAAAGCGCTAAAAACACATCTCAGCTCTTTTTCTTTACATACATTTGGGGCCTGATCCAACTCCCATTAAAATCAGTGGGAGTTTTTCCATTGACATCAGTGGAAGCTGGATCAGGTCCTTAGTACGTGTCATTACGACTGGCTAATGAAAGTCAGAGGATGATAGTTATAGAATCGTAGGTCTGGAGGTCTTCTAGTCCAATCCCCTGCACTCATGGCAGAACTAAGTATTATCTAGACCATCCCTGACAGGTGTTAGTCTAAGCTGCTCTTAAAAATCTCCAATGATGGAGATTCCACCACATCCCTAGGCAATTTATTCCAGTGCTTAACCACCCTGACAGTTAGGAAGTTTTTCCTAATGTCCAACCTAGACCTCCTTTTTGGCAATTTAAGCCCATTGCTTCTTGTCCTATCCTCAGAGGTTAACAAGAACATTTTTTCTCCCTCCTCCTTGCAACAACCTTTCATGTACTTGAAAACTGTTATCATGTCCCCCCTCAGTCTTCTCTTCTCCAGACTAACCAAATCCAGTTTTTTCAATCTTCCCACATATGTCATGTTTTCTAGACCTTTAATCATTTTTGTTGCTCTTCGCTGGACTTTGTCTGATTTGGCCACATCTTTCCTGAAATGTGGCGCCCAGAACTGTATCTAAGTATCTAAGTGCCTATCAGCAGTGCATCAAACATCATGACTAACATCTATCACATGTCATTTGTTCTCCCATTCTCTCCTCAAGGGAGAAAAGTGCATACAGTAGAGTGTCTAGTAAGAAGCTCAGCTCCTACTTAATGAGTGACCAGCTAAGTAGCCAGATTTTCAAAAGATCTCGTCACATTGGATGTTGATCTCGGAAACTCTGGCCTTAGATAACACAGTGGGAGTTGTTATGTGCTGAACATTTTTGAAAATCTAACCTTTATTTTGGTGTGTAAATAGGAGCTGAGCTCTCTTGAAAAATTATCCCCAGCAGTGAGAGCTGAGCACTTGAAAATGTGACCCAGAACTCATTTGAAAATCTGACCCCATTGACTTCAATGAGAGTTGCAGTTACTCGGTGTCTCTTAGGATTTGGTCCTAAATTAACAGAGTCTGTGGGGTTAAATGTGACTATAATTAGGGATATGTCATAACTAGTATAGCAAGCCTGAAAGGACTGATTAATAAATGTGTTGGTCATTGAGAGCTATCACATTCGGGAATCCTTTGGGGCGACATGCAATCTAAACAGCAACAGGGGGTCCTGTGGCACCTTTAAGACTAACAGAAGTATTGGAGCATAAGCTTTCGTGGGTGAATGCCCACTTCATCAGACGCAAGTAATGGAAATTTCCAGAGGCAGGTATAAATCAGTATGGAGATAACGAGGTTAGTTCAATCAGGGAGGGTGAGGTGCTCTGCTAGCAGTTGAGGTGTGAACACCAAGGGAGGAGAAACTGCTTCTGTAGTTGGATAGCCATTCACAGTCTTTGTTTAATCCTGATCTGATGGTGTCAAATTTGCAAATGAACTGGAGCTCAGCAGTTTCTCTTTGGAGTCTGGTCCTGAAGTTTTTTTGCTGTAAGATGTCTACCTTTACATCTGCTATTGTGTAGCCAAGGAGGTTGAAATGTTCTCCTACAGGTTTTTGTATATTGCCATTCCTGATATCTGACTTGTGTCCATTTATCCTCTTGCATAGTGACTGTCCAGTTTGGCCAATGTACATAGCAGAGGGGCATTGCTGGCACATGATGGCATATATAACATTGGTGGACGTGCAGGTGAATGAGCCAGTGATGTTGTAGCTGATCTGGTTAGGTCCTGTGATGGTGTTGCTGGTGTAGATATGTGGGCAGAGTTGGCATCGAGGTTTGTTGCATGGGTTGGTTCCTGAGTTAGGGTTGTTATGGTGCGGTGCGTGGTTGCTGGTGAGAATATGCTTAAGGTTGGCGGGTTGTCTGTGTGCGAGGACTGGCCTGCCTCCCAAGGTCTGTGAAAGTGAGGGATCATTGTTCAGGATGGGTTGTAGATCACTGATGATGCGTTGGAGAGGTTTAAGCTGAGAACTGTAGGTGATGGCCAGTGGAGTTCTGGCTCTGTTGATTTGTTTCTTTATTTCCTTGTGTGGGTATCGTAGTTTTCAGAATGCTTGGTGAAGATCTTGTAGGTGTTGGTCTCTGTCTGAGGGGTTGGAGCAGATGCGGTTGTACCTCAGCGCTTGGCTGTAGACGATGGATCGTGTGGTGTGTCCGGGGTGGAAGCTGGAGGCATGAAGGTAGGCGTAGCGGTCGGTGGGTTTTCGGTATAGGGTGGTGTTAACGTGACCATCACTTATTTGTACTGTGGTGTCTAGGAAGTGGACCTCCCGTGTAGATTGGTCCAGGCTGAGGTTGATGGTGGGGTGGAAGCTGTTGAAATCATGGTGGAATTCTTCCAGGGTCTCCTTCCCATGGGTCCAGATGATGAAGATGTCATCAATGTAGCGTAGGTAGAGAAGGGGCGTGAGTGGACGAGAACTGAGGAAGTGTTGTTCCAGGTCAGCCATAAAAATGTTGGCATATTGTGGGGCCATGCGGGTGCCCATGGCGGTGCCACTGGTCTGGAGGTATATATTGTCACCAAATTTGAAATAATTGTGCATGAGGATAAAGTCACAGAGCTCAGCAACAAGTTGTGCTGTGTCATCATCAGGGATACTGTTCCTGACAGCTTGTATTCCATCTGTGTGTGGGATGTTTGTGTAGAGAGCCTCTACATCCATGGTGGCTAGGATGGTGTTTTCTGGGAGGTCAACAATGCATTGTAGTTTTCTCAGGAAATCAGTGGTGTCACGGAGATAGCTGGGAGTGCTGGTGGCGTAGGGTCTGAGTAGGGAGTCCACATATCCAGACAGTCCTTCAGTGAGAGTGCCAATGCCCGAGATGATGGGGCATCCAAGATTTCCAGGTTTGTGGATCTTGGGTAGTAGATAGAATAACCCCGGTCGGGGCTCTAAGGGTATGTTGATTTGTTCCTGTGTTAGTGTAGGGAGTGTCCTGAGTAGATGGTGCAGTTTCTTAGTGTATTCCTCAGTGGGATCTGAGGAAAGTAGCCTGTAGAATTTGGTATTGGAGAGTTGTCTGGCAGCCTCCTTCTGGTAGTCAGACCTGTTCATGATGACAACAGCACCTCCTTTATCAGCCTCTTTGATGATAATGCCAGGGTGGTTACTGAGGCTGTGGATGGCATTGCGTTCTGCACGACTTAGGTTATGAGGCAAGCGATGTTGTTTTTCCACAATTTCTGCCAATCTAAACAAGGATTCTGTAAGAATTTTATAAAGTACTTTGTTAAAAAAACCTGTTTTCTACTGGATTGTCAGAGCCTCATAGTTTTTAAGGCCAGAAGGGATTGTTATGATCACGTAGTCTGACTTCAACAGCTGAGTTAAGGGAAAGTGGGTGGGTCAGCTTTTGTGGCCTGCATCATGCGGGAGGTCAGACTAGATGACCATAATGGTCCCTTCTGACCTTAAAGTCTATGAGTCTATGAGTCTCCTACATAACCCAGGCCCTAGCACCTCACCCAATAATTTCTGCACAAGCCCACAACATCTGTTTGACAGATAGCACATCTTTTAGCCAAGCATCCGGTCTTGAGTCAAAGCCTTCAAGTGATGGAGCATCCACCACATTCCTAGGTAAGTTGGCCCAATGGTTAATTACCCTCACTGTTAAAATCTTGTGCCTTGTTTCTAGTCTGAATTTATCTAGCCCCGGCTCCAAACATTAGATTGCATTATGCCTTTTTGCTACTAAAAAGCCAGCTATTATTAGAAATCTCTTCCGCAGGTATGTACTTACATTAAAGCACCTCTTAACCTTATCTTGGGAAAAAACAAATAGATGGAATGTCAAGTCTCTCGCTATAAGGCATGTTTTCCAGACCTTGAATTAGTCTGAGTCATTTCCAATCTTCCAAATTGTTCAGCATGGTTGCCATTTAGTTTGTAGTGTTGTTAAGAGAGCTGTGTAAAAGCCGGTGGCTGCAGTTTACAAGGATCAGTGAGAACCTGCATATCATGTCACTTCCTCTGAATGTTGCTTAGCCTAAGCTCAAAGTGAAGCTGCCAAGTTTTGCTTAAAAGAGTTCTCTTAAAAGAAAACTCTGGATTGGGTTATGAATTTGTAATGAAACCCCAATGCAGCTGTGGTTCATGTGGGTTTGGATTTCATAACAAAAGTTTCACAAGGGTCTAGCAGCAACTATGCACACAAAAGAGAAAAAGGCCTCACAGGTGTAAATACTCTGTGGGCTCTTGGTTTCCTCCCCCAGAACTGGCAGTACTCATAATATATACAATTCATATACGTCCATTTAAAACAGCCATTGCCCATTGGTCCAGATCCTGCAGTTCTTACTGAGGCCCAGCTCCTGGTCAAAACATGGGCTTGTGTTTAGAGCACTGGTCTGGCATGTAAGAGCTCTAAGCCCAGTTCCCAGCATTGTCACAGCTCTCCTGTGTGATCTCGGATAAATGAGAGTTTTCAAAGCAACCTAAATACCCATTCAAATTAATGGGAAATAAGCATCCAAATGCCCTAGATGGCTTTAAAAATTCCACCTTAATCTCTGTGCCTCAGCTCTCTACCCATAAACCAGGGATACTATGAATTCCTGTCTCCCATCTTTTGTCTTGGTTATACAGCTGTAAGCTCTTTGGGGAAGGCTGACTCTATGTGTTTGTAAGCATCAAGTGCAATGGGGCTCCAAGCTCAGTCGGGGCCCCAAGGTGCTACTGCTACATAAATACCAATGTTGACTTTTGGCAGAGTCAGGACATGGAGACAGGTGTTTTTCCTGAGTCGAGACTGCAGAATTGGCCCCAGGGAGGAGGATGGCCCAGTAGCTAGGCTCAATTCCCTGCTCAGCCCTGGGCTTCCTTGGGCAAGTCACATAGCCTTGTGCCTTGGTTCCCCATCTGTAAAGTGGGAATAATAGCACTGCCCTGCCGCACTAGGGTGTTGTGCGATACATACATTAAAGATTCTGAAGTGCTTTGAGATCTAACGTTGAAAAGCTCTCTATAAAAATAAGCATTATCATTATTTAACGTGTGAATGGCTGGCGTTTTGAGCCTCTTCTAGCTAATGCTTTTGCCTCCGTATTTTTAATATCATCTCAATATGCTGATGTGACACAAAGTGATGTGTTTGTGATGGCGTTTTTTTCTTGGCACTGAAGTGCAGCCCTAAAGCTTTCATTTTGTTTATTAAAAAGTCAGGCTATGTAACCATCCAATCTCCAAACCTATAGGAGGAACTACAGTTTAGTCTCTGAGACTGGCCTTGTGGTTCAGTTGCTTATACTTTTGTTGCTCAGTTTCATAGCTCTGGTGATATTAGTCATTGCCTATTGTTTTTACATGATGTACATAGAATGACCTCTAGTATTCTACTAATCATTGCCATGTTAGAATGTTTGTTTATTACTCACTAGCTGTCTGAAAACCACAGACCAGTTAAAAAGAAAAGTCTGGGTTTGTGTGAAATTTCCTTTGAATCTCCAGGGCCTTTTAACTCTTAAAAACATGGAAGGAAAAAAGAAATGGCTGGGTATAATGAAAGGTTAGGGTCAGGTTCCTCTACAATAGTGACTTTAATTACTACACATGTGTGTTATAGTATCTCTGTTATTAGACACTATTTATATCTCAGTACATCTGCTCCAGTATTGGGATATCTGCTGTGAACAGTTCATGTACTAGGAATTGGGCAAGGAATTTTTTAATTAATTTATTCTGTGTCGTGGACAGGCAGGCCAAGAAACTATTGTTTTAACTTGTACAGGATTTTCCTCTGTAAAAGGGGCAAGCTAGATATGGTGTAAACATGCTAGGTGACTGGCCAGTTGCCTGAGTTCTGTATCTGAATTGAGATTTGTGGTGGGTGCATTGTGAGAAAACCAAGAACAATGCGAGATAATGCACAGCTATGTAAATCATTGTGGCAAGGTTCACGCACACAATACACTGCTAATCTTTATTCTGTGGTTTATTTAATTTTTTATATTGTTTATTGGGCCAAGATTTTAAAAAGTAAGTGCCTAAAATTCAGCTCCTACGGGCAACATTTTCAAAAGTGCCTAAGGGTACTCTGGAATAAAAGACCCTCAACACAGCAATGGCAGGCCCAGGTCAGCTGACTCAGGCTTGTGGGGCTTGGGCTACAGGGCTAAAAATTGCTGTGTAGACATTTGGGCTCGCCTTACCCTGGAGGCACCTAACTTCCCTAAGTGCCTAAATTTTTCCTGTAAAAGTCCCCTACATGCCTACGTTTTTCTGCCACTGGGTATGTGGACTGCTACCTCAGGCAGGCACCTGGACTGTGCCCCAGTGGAATTCTAAAACTAGAAGTTGCCCTACCAATCATGCCAGCAGGACCCAATCCTGAAGGCATGCTCTGAGCACACCTACCTCCACACAAAATGGCTCGAGGGGAGAGGAGAAAGGGGGCAACATTGCAATGGCCAAGTCCTTTTGTGAATCTGGCCCTTATATGCTTTGGAAAATTGTACCCCTACATCCACACTGAGGGACCTAATAAGTAGCTTCATTCAGAAATCCTCCAAGCACCCAACAGCTCCTATTTGAAGACAAAGGCTGTGGGATTTTTGAAGGGGCTTGGGAGCTGGCCATCTAGCTCACTTAGTGTCCTTTGAAAATTCCAGCCAAAACACTTTTGAAAATGGAGCCATGGATTTTGAGGCCTAAATATGGACTTGGGAGACTAACTTCAGGCAGCTGTTGTTTTTTTTAAGTGGCCTAAGTTTATGTGCCATAGATGTCATGCAGTAAAAATAAATTAGCTCACAAGTACCATCAATCAGAGCAGATACCAAGCCTTTGTGATTTCCATATATATAACCCATTGCTGCTGTCAGATGTGCTAGCACTAAGATGGGGGTAGAAGGAAGACTGGAGAAACAGGCACAAATTAGTCCCTCATGCAAATTTTATTGCAGCTTTATGAGGAAACTGACAACTTTTCTATGTTTTAATGATGATTATGACAGCAGGATTTTTTCCATTGTACTAAAAAAATACCCCAGTAATTCTTTTCATTTTTCCTACTGGAGGTGTGGAAGAAGGACTCTTGGTCATCTTTCTGGCCTTGTCTATACAGAAAAATTGACCAGCATAGGTATTGCAAAATAAACTATTCTGCTTTAACTATTCTGGAATAGCTTTCCATGTAGACACTGTATTATGGAATCAAGTTCACTTTTAATACACTCCACTTTGTGAATAGAGCACTTATTCTGGAATAAAGCAATTTATTAAATAAAGACTATGCCTCAAAAAGATCAGTACAGGTCGAGAGAAGCCATTGGGGCAATACAATGCTCATAGAAATGGCCTTCATTATTGGTGTACTCCTCCACTACTGATGACAATGGGAGTTTTGCCATTGATTTCAAATGGGAGCAGAAGCTATAGTAAAATATTCATAAGGCAAAAATGAAAACAATCACAAATGTCTTAGTTTTGGGTAGAGATGAGTGAATAATTTATTCATTTAATTTAGCCTCTGCTACAGTTAGCTAACAGTTTACAAAAAAAGTTATGATTTTCTCCAGTGTATCAATTATTTGAAGTCATTCTCTGAATAATTTTTGGGACTGATTCCCAGTCTCTGGATTGTTTGTGAGCAGTTTGTTCAGAATGTTTGATAGTCAAAATTCATGCAGTGTTGGATAGTTTTGATTGGACAGCTGGGTCACCGGATATCATTTCTGTTCCCTGATTGGATAAGTGAAACTCTTAGAATCACGTTTCCAATGCAGATACTGATATTTACAAGGTCAAATTTCACTTATCATGACTAATCTCTATTATTTACTTTAAATTCATTGTTTCCATGAACATTCCTGCCAGTCAACTCATTCACTTTAAAGTGCCTAAAGTGAAGAACAGGCAGTTGAAAGTCAGAATGAATATTAGTGAAAAGTACACTAAAAAGTCAGGTAGGAGTCACAAACACAGCTTGAAGCTAATTCAGTTTTTATTCCAGCAAATATTAGTGGAAGTTTTTGCAATGTATTCACAAAGCTCTAGTTTGGAGGTGTTGTTAGGAACTAAAAATGCCAGGCACGTTTACCAAACAGTTATATTAGTAGCCAGACATCTCCTGTTCACTTAGGTCCCAATCCTGTGCCAACTGAAGTTAATGACAACGTTCCCACTGACTTCAATGGTTCAGAATCAGGTATATGGTTTCTCAAGAACCTTCCAAGGGATTCATTTGGTAGTTCCAGTTGTACACTCCTTATATAGAAGTCATTGGCTCATCGCTAAGCTCCCACTCTGCAGGGTTTTACAGTTTGTGCTCGGTGTATTGTCGTACTTTAAATAATCCTGAATACAGAATAGCAATCAACATGTGTCGCAAGTATTTTAAACACGTTTGGCATGTTTAAACACACGTTTTCATCTCCTTTGTCTTCATGCAGCTGCTACATAATGTATTTTGGATGATTATTTATGGTAATGTTGCTCTTAGCCCCATAGCATGACATGTCCAATTACATCTTTATTTCATTTGTAAGAGAATAACGGACTTTTATATCTCAGCATGTTTATCATTGTGCCAGTTATCTTTTATGGGGTCACTCCATAGTCCTTAGAGTTGACAGATTATTGTGCCTTATTAAAATCATGTATGCCTTGCTATTGCAGCTGCACCTGAAAAGGAAAGCAAACAGCGAGATCTCCACAGCACAGCATCTGTAAGAGGATGGATTGTTCAGTGAGCTGGTGGCTGTAAAGGTGGTTTTTGCTGTTATAATGTATGGATACTTCCTGTGTGCTTGTTTTTCCAATATTCTTAAAAAGTTGTCTATTTCTGTATGAGATCCAAATATATGGGCTCCTTGTCTCTGTGTGTCAGTTTGCTGTGTGTACTATTGTTACCTGATCTTTGTAAAGATTCTCTAATCTGACAAGCCTAGTGGAGTCCTAGCACCTAAGCAGGAGGATACAAAACAAAGCAAAAAGAGATGATATTATTACAGTGTAGGGCACTCGTTAGACCCAATCTGGATTACTGTGCTCCGTAATGGTCACCCTGATGTGAGAAAGACATTGTGGCCTGTGTCAGAGGGTGCAACGTTAGGCAACAGAGAAGACAGCAGTTCTAAAAATAAAATTCAAGTTGTGAGGAAAGTCTATAGTGAAGTTGTACTTATTCTTCTTGGAAAAGAGCACAGTTTGTGGTGAGCTACTTGAGGTTTTCAAAAGTATTAAAGGGTGAACAATGGACCTGAAAGAGCTACATTTATCACCCTATCAAACAGATTTAAAAAATCCTAGGAGATCCATGCTAAAAATGAGCAGACTAGAGGAGTTAGCAGCTCATGAGTAATGCAACTATGGAAAAAGTTACGAGGGCAACGAATAAAGACAAATTTTGTGCCAAATTTCCAAAATGGTGTGCGCTAAATGGCACATGCACTTCTGCATGTGCTCAGCTTGTGTGCACACAAGCCCTGCTCAAAGATGGTTTTGGGATGGGCAAATCGGGGTTTGCTTTGTATGCATTGGAGTTGCATACAATTTTGGAGCACACAAAGGCACACATGCAATTTTGTGCATACGCTTGTGAAAATCTGTCCCAGTCATTTGAATAAAATCCCAAAGTACATTTGTTCCTGGAGAGAGGGGTTTGATGGATACAGTGAAAACTCAGAAAATTGAGATTAAGAAAAATATAAAAGGCAGAGATCCCAATCTGAGATATGCCCGCTCAGCATACGAAAATAAATGGAATTTACCTTATAATAGGGTGTGTCTCGATAATGTCTATTTTGGTTGCAGACAGCTGTGTTATTGCCTCCAAATGGAAGTAAAAGGTATCCATTGCATGCATCTGGGACTTATAATAATGTGAAAAAAAATATGTTCAAGTAAGCAATTGTTGTCCAAGACATGAACATTTGGAAGTTGTTTCTGAACCCTTTGGCAAAAAACAAACAAAAAAAACCCCACAACTCTACACAAAAATCCAGGAGATGGCATTCTTCTTTGCATACTAATACAAATTTACTCTGCCCTGTCATGCTTAATCCACAATGGCTTTTAGTACTTAAGTCACAGGTGTAATGACTGTAGCTGTTTGGCTAATCAAGTGTACTCTCAGTTTAATATCTCACCTGTCCTTTATGTATTCTGAACTGGCAGGAAGATCTTAACAGGATCTTTTCCATCTCTATATTGTATTATCTTCAGAATACACTGTCTTGTGATTTAATTTGTTTTTTGAAATAACCTTTGTTCTTACATTTAGTTTCACCTTCTGTGCTGCTGTATTATTTTTGCTGCTGAAGGAATCTGGGAAAGAACTGGCAGCTACTGCTTTCAGAAATTGGACCTGCATAAACTGTTGCCCAGCGGATAATTCCTTGGTGAGCTAACCAAGGACCGTTGGAACACCAAGCCCCTAATTTCTGCATTAACCTGCACTTGCTGCTGGTAAATCTGCAGTTTCTCATGTTGATTTGTGTACATGGTTAGAAAAGAAATGCCTGCACACCAAACTGAAAATCACAGCAGCAAGCTAAACACACAGCATAACAAGTAGATAGGATTGGATAGTATTGGCATGAATAGACCCAGATATCAGCACCACACCAGTACTGATTAGTACTTCAAAAGGTTCTTTCTCATTCATATTTTTTTTACCCCTGCCCAAAGAATTTCCAGCTGTGCTAAGCAGTTTTTCAATTAATAATGCATTGGACCTGAATACTCCACTTTCTCTGACTCAGCCATTTTCCTTCTTGTTTATTTAGCTGACTTACAACTTGTAATTTCCACATATTTCTTGGCAGCTGGAGCCCGCTGAATGCTGCCACTGTCCCTGGCTGAGGACTGACTGGTACCCTCAGTTTGCTCTCTGGGAGCCGCTTTATCCCTCCCAGTACAGAGGGAGAGGGATGGCTGCCTTTGTAAATTTCCACCTCCACATCTGTAGTTTCTCTTGAAATTATATGACAACTCCCTCCCCCGTCCCTTCTCCCAACCCCAACCTCTTTTGCAGTAATGAGTCAGCTGTTTATATTACCCTTTCTGGCTTTTCTTTCATTCTGCATATTATTCTCATTCATACTGCTGTGGTGCGGTAGTATGAAGGCAAGGGACTCTCGGTTTTACTCACACAAGCAAGAGGGGAAAATAATTCAAGGCGTGCAGATTCAGAGAAAGAGCTGAGGCCATTCACACACCCTGTGCTCTGCCAACCCCCCCACCCCCCAAAGCCTGTGTAGAGATTCGCAGAGTTCATCTAACTCTGCTCGCTTGTTTGTTTCTACATTTTGTGTGCCTGTGCGCTTCCTGTTCTAGACCAGTAATGGAGGGAAAAACCAAAATATCATGAGAGAGGCTATTCTGGTGGATGAAACCAGAAAGCATGCAGCTCAAACTACAGACCAAAGATGTTACTGAGCTTCTGAACCAAATATTAACCATGCTCCCAAACCAATTACTAATCATATAGGACTCTTTCCTGAAGTGCTGCGTACATTGTAACTAAGCTCCTTATTTTCTGCTCTTTTAAGCCTCATTTTTCAAGAGGCGGGGTCTACTAAGTATTTTTCCCCCGATGTAAAATAAATCACTATGAATCTTTTTTCAGTCTTATTTTGCCATCTCCTGAGGAGAGGAAGGTCCCTTTAAACTTCATCACTGTTTTTACAGAAAACAAAGAAATTTGGGGTTTATTTCCAATTCCTTCTGAACCAGAGTCACCCATGCCTTTTTCCATAATGGCCCTTCAACTTGGCCACGTGGTTGTTTTGTGTGTGATATGGGCGTATGCCCACTTGGAACTGGACTTGATAACCAATTCATTTCACATCATGAAATTTATGGTTTACAGCTGGGAAAACTGAGCTACAGAGAGATCAAATTACTTGATTTAAGTGAATTCATTATTATTATCTATATCCCAGCAAAAATGGGATTGGTGCAGAAGAAACAATGCAGTCCCGGCCTTGTCAGCTTAAATTTGAAAAAGATGAATAAATGAGACATCACAAAATGCAACACAATTTTAATTTACATTACCCATCATAAAAGACAAAAAGCACCTTGAACATAGAGGCTCCAATGCATTTAACTCAAACTAAGGTGGTATATTACAGATCTGAACTTCAGGAGGCTCAATGCAAAATCATTGTGGCTCACGATGAGTGCCACAACTCGTGTCTGTACCAAAATAATCTGTGAAAGGGTCTCGATAGATACAGATGGAACTTAGAAATAACACTGCTCTACAGCCAAAATGCTTCTGAAATAAATGTAGTCAAACTTTACTAATTCTGGGTCACTGAGAACGAAAATGATACTTAAAATTGTTGATTGGCTCTAGTTTTCAAGATATGCTATTGGGTCAGTATATACGACCCTTGACTTGGGAATGGCGGAGGATAAGTGAGTTATAAAGGGAAGGGATCTCAATTTAAACCAGAAATGACTAAAATACATCTTTGACTGGATCTATGAATAAATCTATGACTGGGTTTGGACAGTACTTGCTTTTTAGGCAAAACAATGAATGATGCAATCTGAAGCTGGTATTGCGTCATACATGATATGAATTGCATCATGTTATTCCTAGAAGTCATGGATGATGCAATCATAACGAAGCTTACATCACTCTGCTGAACAAATTGCCCTATATCAGCTCTAGAAATCATACAGTGTCATGCTCTCGTATTTGTCAGTGTTTGATTTTGCAAAGGGACACATTTCTGTTTAGCCAAAGTGAGCAGAGATGCCTCGTACTTGTGTGAACAGTGCAGATAACTTCTGCTATGTTTGTGGTGAAGTGACTTTTGCATCACAAAAGCGCAGTATAACCACTATGGTTAAGAAAGCCTATCACCTTTATTTTGGCTGCAAAATTGGAGATCAGGACAAGAGGTGGGCCCCACACATACGCTGCAACACTTGTGCAACAAATCTTCGCCAGTGGTTGAACAGGAAAAGGAAATCTATGCCTTTTGCAGTGCCAATGATTTGGAGAGAGCCAACAGATCATACCAGCAATTGTTACTTCTGCATGGTGCCTCCAGTTGGGAAAGGTGTGTCAAAGAAGAAAAAGTGGACTGTGCATTATCCAAACATTCCATCAGCTATACGCCCAGTACCCCACGGAGAAGGACTGCTGGTTCCTGATGTACCAGAATCATTCTCACTTGAGTCAGATGAGGAAGAGGAAGAGGATCAAACTTCTGGTCCTGAACCATCAATGTCACAGGACCCACATTTTCTCCCATCCTCCTCCTCTGAACCACACCTCATAACACAAGGTGAACTGAATGACCTTGTCAGGGATTTGGAACTACCCAAGAGTAAGGCAGAGCTGTTGGGCTCCAGACTACAGCAGTGGAATCTCCTGGCAGGTGATGTTAGGGTTTCCATGTTCCGTGACCGTCAAAAGGATCTTGTCCCATTCTTCTTCATGGAAGGTGATCTTGTAGCCTGCAACAACATCGATGGTGTGATGGCAGCCCTCAACATCATTCACGATCCAGATGAGTGGAGACTGTTCATTGATTCATCGAAGACGAGTCTTAAAGCTGTTTTACTGCATAATGGCAATGTTTTGCCATCAATTCCAGTTGGTCATGCAGTCCATATGAAGGAAACCTATGACAACATGAAACAACTTTTGAGGTGCATAAACTATGACCAACATCAGTGGCAGCTTTGTGGCGATTTGAAGGTTGTTGCTCTCTTGCTTGGTCTGCAGACTGGATACACAAAGTACTGCTGTTTTCTCTGCGAATGGGATAGTCGTGCAAGAGATTCCCACTACAACAAGAAAGATTGGCCACTCCGACAGTCATTGGAGCCTGGGAGGAAAAATGTTCAGCATCCACCACTTGTTGAATCAAGGAAGATTTTGTTACCACCCTTACACATCATGCTGGGTCTGATGAAGAACTTTGTCAAGGCCATTGACAAAACACAAGCAGCTTTCAAGTACCTCCGTGGAAAATTTCCAAGGTTAAGCGAAGCTAAGATAAAGGAAGGTGTCTTTGTTGGTCCTCAGATTCGTGAACTTCTTGGAGATGATGCATTTGACCATGCACAGCGTGGCAAGGAAAAGACGGCATGGAAAGCCTTCCAGTTAGTGGCAATAAATTTTCTCGGAAACAACAAGGCAGACAACTACAGGTTGTTGGTGGAAAACCACCTCAAGGCATACAAAAGCCTTGGTTGCAACATGTCACTAAAGATACATTTTTTGCACTCTCATCTAGATTTTTTTCCACCGAACTGCGGAGCAGTGAGCGACGAGCACGGCGAGCGATTTCACCAGGACATTGCAACAATGGAGAAACGCTATCAGGACAAATGGAGCCCATCAATGCTTGCAGACTATTGCTGGACAGTGACAAGAGATGCTCCATTTAATGAATACAAGAGACAAGCCAAGAAGCGCCGAGTAGACACTGAATAGGACTAAACTATGTACAGAATAGTTTTTTGCCTTTTGTTTCATAATAAATTTTATTTATATAACCCTTTTGCTGATTTTTAAAGTGTTACATAAACAGGACAGGTGAAATATTATCATGTAAAGCAACCATAAACACATGAAAAGACCTAGGTTTACAATTTATGATTAAAACTCTACTATCTACACAATATACATAGACATAAAATGTAAAAACTTAAATATCTTAGAAACAGTAGCCAATCAGTTGTTTTTAATTGTCATATTTGAATTCAGCACATCAAAATACATAATAAATAGCACATTTTATTTCTGAAGCAGACGACTTCTCAAAAATTGTAGACCAGTGTAATTGTTGAGATCATTGTTCATGTGGACCTGATTTTCTCTCCACTGGAGTAGTTCTTGGCATGTCAGAGAGAGGGAGATGCTTAAACACAGCAACAGCAGTAGCAATAAAAAAGAGTGTTTGTGTATTAAATCATCAGGAAAAAAACAATGATGATCCTTTTCTTCTTTGTATTCCTTTGTTTGTCTGCCAGATACCACAGGGAACAAAATAGCAGGTTTTGCTGTGCATGGCAAACTTGTAAAGGCAGAGGGAAAACAAATCTTAAGCAAATAACTCAAAGCAAAGAACTAGAGAAAGGGGGAAAGTGGATGACCACTGATAAATCTTCAGATGTTGCTGAATCGTCAGATGTTGTCACAATGGGTCTCCCCTGAAAGTTTTCTCCCACCGATGTAAGTGCCATGTTATGCTGACATAGCAACACCAGCTCCCCCAGCAGCGTTGAGCTATGATCAATGTACGTAGGTCAACGCACCACGAGTGTAGACATTGTGTTACTTATGTCAACTCTCCCAGTCCTCCAGCTGCTGTCCCCAAATGCCTGATGCTGACGCTCTGGTCACAATTGTTAACGCCGATGCCCAGGCGTCGCATCAGAAGCCCCGCCCCCTGCCTTTAAAACCCCTGAGAATTTTTGAAATGCCTTTTGCTGGTGGTCCAGCTGAGCAAGCACACCTAGGAGCTCTCCGTTGTTGACCTCACCGGCTCCACGTGCCTGGAGCAGGCAGGAGATATCGGAGCTCTGGGTCTGTGGGGAGAAGAGGCTGTGCAGGCACAACTATGAACCTGCCATAGAAACATTGACATCTACAAGCCAATTGCTTGGGAGCTGCAGGAGAAGGGACACAACAGGGACCAGCAGCAGTGCCACATGAAAGCTAAGGAGCTGTGGCAGGCAGGGGTGGTGAGTTGTATGGGCCCGTGGTGCCCGGGCTCGAGCAATATTCAGGGCCCAGGGGCCCGGCTCCACCAATGTCTGGGGCCAGGTCTCTCCCCTGGCCCTGCCTGCCGCCCCCCAAGCGCCTCGCCCGAGTGTCCCCCGGCCCCCACTTGCTGCCCCCGCTCACCTCCCCTGGGCCCAGAGCCTGCAGCTCACGCTGACTCTGCTCTGCTGGCTCCCGGCATCAACTGCTGCCACGGGGTCCTAGTGCCTCCCATCCACTAATGGCAGGGCAGGCTGCCTTACTCTGCCCTTCTGCCTCGGACCCTTCCCTTTTCCGGCGGGACCCTCCACCAGTACGGGGGTCCCCCTGCCCACAGTCACCGCTCCTGCCCCACGCTGGGCCAGGGGCAGCCCCATCCCCCACCCCCAGTGAGGCTACAGTGAGGGGCAGCAGCAGGGGAGGAGGCCCACATGTGATGGAAGCCCACCCCCCCTCAGCACCCACCCCAGGGGAGGCGAGGGGGCTTCCTGGACCTGAGAGGGGCCCTAGGAGCACATGCAGTGACAGTGGTGAGGGGGGCCCCTCCCCCAGAGCTCACTGCTGCTGGCGGGGAGAGGGCTGGGGGGAGTCCTCCTCTCTGGCCCCAGACCCAGGGCAGCCTGCACCCCAAACTCCTCATGCCCAGCCCTGTCCCACCCCAGAGCCCGCACCCCCAGCCAGAGCCTTCACACACACCCTGCACCCCAACCCTCTGCCCCAGCCCTGAGCCTCTCCAACGCCCCAAACCCCTCATCCCCAGCCCCACCCCACAGCCCTCACCCCTGCACCCCCTCCTATCCCCAAACTCCCTCCCAGAGCCTGCACCCCTCACCCCCTCCTGCACCTCCACTCCCTGCCCCTGCCCGGAGCCTGCACTCAGCACCCAAACTCCATCCCAGAGCCTGCACCCCAGACCCCCTCCCCCACCCAAACTCCTTCCCAGAGCCCTAGGCAGGTGGGGGCGGAGTTTGGGGGGTGGAGTTTGGGTGGGCGGGTTCTGGGCACCACCAAAATTTCTACAAACCTGCCACCCCTGGCGGCAGGCATATCAGAAGGCCAGGGAGCCCAACAATCCATCAGGAGCTGAGCCGCAGACCTACCACTTTTACAAAGAACTGCGTGCCATATTTGGCGTATTGACGTATTTTACCCATCATGACCCCCCCCACACTACCCTGGATACCTCCAAGGAGCCCAAGTCACAGATCCCTGCCATGAATAGGGACGAGGAAGAGGTGGATGAGGACAAGGAGAATGAGTGTGGGAGACAGACAATGGGGTGGGGAGTCGAGCTGTGCCATCAGCCAGGACTTGTTTTTGACTCCACTCTAGTCCAGCCAGTCCCTGCAGTTGAGCACGGGTGAGCCCCAGGCAGGGGAAGGAAACTAGGGTGAGAGTGTAAATAAATTTCCCATTACAGCAATGGTGCCCCCAACTTAACAGGACACAGCTATTGAATTTTCATTAATTTACTCGTACAACAAAGAGAGGTAGAGTTCCTGTCTGCTTTTCATTCTTCTCTAGAGGTAGGCAGAGGGGGCGCTGCAAACAGTTTGTTTGTGTACACAGGGATGTCCCTTGAAGCCTCCTGAGAGAACTCAAGGAAACTTCCATGGAGGTGCTCTGCAATCCACTCCCAGAGGCTTCTAGGGATGGCAGCTTTTTTTCTTCCTCCGCAATACATCACTTGCCCACACCATTCAGTGATAACTTTGGCAGACACCATTGCCTTAAACAGGCTAGCGGCATATGGGCTTAGGCAACTTCAGGACATCAGCAGCAGCTGTGCTCTCTCTGCCTTTGTTATCCTCAGGAGGGAGATATCAGCTAAAACCACTATCACCTGTGGCAAATATTGCCAGTATTCAGTGCCATTATCTATAATAATGGTCTCATGCAACCGAGCAATTCTCTCTTCGTTTCCCAGACCACTGGTAGGTAATACCATGACTGGTGCTGTTAGTGGCACCATGAACAAGCACTCCAAAGCAGAAGAGCCAATAAGCATGTCTTGTTTAACACTTTAGGGGAACAAGGGAAGGGGAGACTTTCTCAATCTTAAGTTTTGCTTTCTGTACATACTATATGAACAATGGTACCTCTGGGTGTTTTATCTGTAGCTGGGACCGTTGCAGACTTGAGGGGTCCCCCCTCCACACCAGTGGAACAATGGACCCTGATAAGGAGGAGAAAAAAGAGGCCTCAGAAAGACATGTTCTGCAAGGTCCTGCAAGCCAGTGCTGCATCAGACCTTGAACAGAAGGCTGCAAGTGAATACTGCAGACTGTATGGAAAAGGAAAGAGCTGACAGGAGAAAGGCACAAGAACAGGAGAGGGAGATGCACCAGGACATAATGGAGCTTCTCCATCAGCAAACGAGTCTTGTGGACCTCCAGGTTCAACAATCAGGGGCACGACTCCCATTGAAGTCAGTGGAGAACTGCAGCATAGCACCTCCCTACACCCCACCCACCCTAGCATTCCACATGGCCTCAGGGCCAGCATGCCTACCTCTACCCCTCCACACCAGGGGAAAGCATGGACAACCACAGCTTCACATACACTGACCTGTGAGAGCCATGGTTGATGTATGTGTAGCTACAATGGACATCAATGTTCCTTTCCCTTGTTTATTTATTAGGGTGCCTAATTATTTTTTTGAAGTTAAAAATGTATTTGCTATTAAATTCTTCATATTGTTTGCTTGGAGCTGTTTTCATGACTGAATAAAACTCTTTTATTTTGAAAGTGATTCATCTTTATTAGTTTACACCTGATGTACAGTGCCTGCTGGCAGTGAAAGTAGTAGTCTTGTACATGCTAAACCCATTGGCTCAGTGCCAAACAGTGTAGTTGTCACAAAAATACAGCAAGCACCACAATGTTAGCACTAACAGAAGTATTGGGAGCATAAGCTTTCGTGGGTAAGTACCCACGAAAGCTTATGCTCCCAATACTTCTGTTAGTCTCAAAGGTGCCACAGGACCCTCTGTTGCTTTTTACAGATTCAGACTAACACGGCTACCCCTCTGATACTTAATGTTAGCACTGGCAGCACACAGCTCCTGACAAGCCCCCAAACTGCAGCACCAGGTTCAGCACAGTAGATCACAGCAGACTTGCAGAATCTATCCTTGGACAATTATCCAAACTTTTGGTGGCTCATCTGACTGAATCTGTGAAACTTTTGTGTTCCACCATCAGTATTTCATAGTTCTGGGGCTAGACGACCTCGTCCTCCATCCCTGACTTTCCTAGTCTAGTCCACTCTACTTTGATTGGAGACATGCTGCGAGTTAAGGCCTGCTGTATTTTTGGACCCTGCATGCATTCTTCTCTGATAGTGAACCCTTGGAATTGAGCCAAGTCAGCATCTCTTGCTCTTGGACTCTTCCTCCTCATTGCAATCTTTATAAAGGTGTTTCTTTTCCTCCGTAGTTGTTTCTGGATTTGAAAAATGTCCTTCAGTTCCAGGAGTGTTGCCAAGGGCACCTGTGGGAGCATGAACCTTCCTTTCCCTTACCCTAGCCGCTGCCACAAGGATATCAGAATTGCTCCATGAAGATGCTAGCTACAGTTAAAGTCCCATGACTATGTTTATTATGAAAGGAACTTCTTATAAAAGGAATATCTTTTGCAAGTAGTTTAATTTGGATATTCTCTCTTCTTTTTTTTTTAAGTAACGAGCAAACTGGGAGAGACCTGCAGAGGCTGCTGCCAGGTTCACAAGGTTAGGAGCCATAGCATGGGCATTGCAGCTGGGATTAGCTGTTTCTTATCTAGTTCTCTTCAGCAGATCTATGAACTCTTTGTAATCAGAGTGTACCACTGAGCTACCTAATGAATGTTATTTTTGGCTGGCAATTCAAATGCCATACATAAAACTTGAATCTCTAGAAGGCAAAGTATTTTGTTACTGAATATTCAAGGTGCAGGTGCTTTACGTGGAGAAAAAGTAACTCCCCTCCCCCATCCCCCTCCAAACCTCCATTACTTGGTAAGGAAGCCATCTCAAACAGGCAAATCATGCTTCCTTTCAACTCTTCCAATACCCAGCGCTATCGCTTTTTTGTTACAATTAGATCTTTTTTATAGTCTGAGTCATCCCCAGAAGACACACCAGAATAACAGGCATTATGGACACATGCTCCCCAGTTATGTCTATGACATGCCTCTTGTTTGACATCAGACAGTAGCAGCTGATACCTAAAATAAGTAGTTGGGCTGAAGCTGGCCATTAGATACCTCCTCTCTCCCCAGAATCAATTACTGGCCCCCACTCCTCCTCCCAACACACACACACACACTCTCTCTCTCTCTCTCTTACTTCTCATCTCCCAAATAAAACCAACCAACCGGCTAAATAGTTTGGGACCCCAATAAATAAAATTCTGCCCCTCCCCTAGCTCCTCTGCTGTTACTCTCTTCATTGCTCTTCCTGAAAAGAAGCAAACTGCTCCTTTCCACTCTGTCCTCTGCCTCCCCCCTCCTGCCGTTCACTCAGAGCGTTTCCAATTCACACTGAAGCAGCACTGTAAAGCGTTACTGACCATTGGCGAGCAGGCTGCGGTGGGGAGTAGGAGGAGACTTAGCATTGTTAGTTGGAAAGGACTGAGAATTTTAGACCTTGCCCCTTCGCTCCCAGATCAACCTTTTATGAAGCTGAAATGAGACTGGTGACTTTCATAAGCAAAAGCTTCCTGAGCAATGATTTCTGTTCCACTCACTCCCAGCCTTTTCCTCCCCAAGCAAGAGCTGATAACCATCTTCTGCAATTCAATAGGTTTCGTATCATCTCCATGAAAGAATTGGACCCTTTGTGGCTTGAGAGCAACATTTTGATTTATTTTCCCTGGCATCCAAATACTGCTGGATTCTGTTTAAATGGAAGAGATGGCCAGTGTGTGTTTAGCAAGCAACCTTGAAAAGCCAGGGAGAGGTCAAGAGGGCAGCGTGTGAACAAACAGGGTGAGCAGGACAAACCCCAACACTCCCACTGGGGCAGAATGAGTTCCTCTTGAATACGATGGATTGTTCTGCCTCTCCCTGCCTGTAACTGGAAAACCAATGCATTAGAAGCCTGATCCAAAGCTCATTGACTTCAGTAGGTTTTGGAGCAGTTTTCCCTGGATGTTTTCTTTACGAGAAAAACTGTCTCTGTCAAATAACAGAGATGAGGAGGCATGCAACACAATAGCCTGATATCCTCAAGTTTTTTCTTAAATTCCCCAGATAGTATTTTTGACATCTCATTCCTCCATAAAAAGTCATTTAAACAGTTTAAATGGCTCATAGATTTATATGGGCATCATAGATGTTAGGGATGGAAAAGATGTATTAGTCATCCAATCCAGCCTCCCTGAGGCCAGTGGCCAGATTGTTGTTAGTCATTTATATAACCCTGTAAACTTCCAAGCTGCTTTGCAAATAAAGCAATGGATTTATGGGTTCAGCAGAGATGCAGATGCTATCAGGGAGCTGGTTACGGCACCCTGATACTCTGCCAGGCCCTAGCACAGGTTGGAGCAGGTTGGGGCTGCTCTAACATGCACCAGCTGGCAAGGGTCCCAAGGGATGATCTGCCAGCAGGGAATCACCAGAGTGCTTTCTGCTACAGTCCCTCTTCCTTTCCAGCCTCCACTGTGTGCAGCAAGGACAGAGGTGTAGGAATTGGCTCCCCCAAATCCATGTATGCAAGGGAGACACGAAGGGAGCAGAAGGTGACTGAGAATCAGCTTCATCAGGTAACACACATTCCTTACCCCAAAGATTTTACTAAGGGCCTAATCCTGCAAACACACACAGGCAAACATCAATGGGACTAGTCATGAGTGCATTTTCAGGATCAGGCCCTAATATAAAGGGCAAAATTCTCCTCACAGCTATAGCAAGAGCTACCTTAGGACCAGGATTTGGCCACTAATACTTGGAGAATTCAAGGAAATTAAAAGTGGAAAGCAAATCACTTGGGGTTCATTGAAATATTTTCCAGGAACAAACCCTTTCCACAACTGCATAAGCTTTGTTTCATGCTTTTCATTAGCTAGAATAAAAGAGTTTCACTGTTTCTTGCTGTGTTGTTGTATTCCAGAGGGCCCCTTCTTCTAATATGCATGGCCGTGTGTCCTCAGTGATGTCTGCGTACTACTGCCCCAAGGTTTTCCCCTGATGATAGCTATATATTTCTGTCCTGGAGGGTATTCCATGTGCTAGTGTCTCTGCTGGAATCTGTGTGCTTGCCTCTCTGCTTTCTGTCCATAGTGTCCTCTTTTAATGGCCACAGACTTGAGTCTGAAGCGTTCAAGTGGACAACACACATGCAACGAAATGTGAAAATTAATCTCTAGTGCTGAGGCTTAGGAAACCAGAAGAAACAAGCAGGTGCCTACTGACAAAAAAGCAGCAATGAAAATTGAGGTTAGTACTAGCAAGAGATCTTTGAGCATCTGGCAGGGTGTTTTAATTTATTATCCCTGCCCCACCCCCTGCAAAGTACTGAAATATGACTTGGTTTCACTAAATCATGCATTGGTGACATTTCACGGAACTTCTATATAGTTGGGTGAAATTGGCAACAACAAAAAAGCAAAAATTTCAGGAGTCTGAATCTGTTTTGCAGTGAGTCAAGCAAAAGGCCATTGTTCAAGCAAAAATTCGCACTCATGAATTCTGATAAAGTGGGAGGAAATCACATTTTCATGGGAATTAAGTACAGGGCTAGGAATTAGCAGCTCCTGAATTCTAAACCTGTCTCTGCGTATGACTGCTCTTATCAATGCCTTATACTTATCTAGCATATTACTAACATTGCTTAGCTATCAAGTGGCTAAATACCATTGTCCTCATGTTACAGATGGGGAAACTGAGGCTCAGAAAGGTAATGTGAGTTTTCTAAGAACACGCAATAAGTCAGTGGCAGAATAAATCTAAAAGTCTGATCCTGGAAACTGTTACACACGTGAGTAGTGCCATAGATTTCTCCTGACTCCCAGAACTACACTTAATTCCCTACACCATAATGCATCCCATGCAAATCACCTAATCTCGCTGTGTCTCACTTTTCCCTACCAGCCAGTGGCTGCAGACACCTTAAAGCCTCTATATTTAGATTTTGCCTGTAGTAAATCAGATTGCCCTCATGCTATAGATGGGCAAGTCAATGTTCCATTCTAGTTCCTTTTTTTCCTTTGTGATTGCACGAGGGACAACAGCATTTGTCTCAGGTTATCAGACTTTCCAGTAACGTAATCATTTGAGTCCTTCCTCATTTTGCTCTAGCCGTTTGGCTCTGCAGTGAATTATCGACAGCTCAGTGTAAAGCAGCAGGGTCATATCATGGCCACCACACCTTCCACGTAAATATTATTACAGTTGTCCATTGGGGTGTTATCAGTGTATCACATACACTGGGGTTAGTTAGATGGAGGAAGCCAAAACCAGGGTCCCATTTGTTCCCTGCACTGATAGACATTCTATTGATAGCTCCACCTCACATTGGCAAGGCCTTCTGTACCACTCTGGGACAGCTGTTCTGAGGCCAAGAATTCTTTGCTAGCTGGCCAGCCCCTATGGCGCTACCAGCGAAGCTCCAGTTTCAGCAAAGAATTTGATGGTTGTCTGGCAAGTGTATAAATCATAAAAGTAGCTTTGTTCTGAGACACTTCAAACCTATTAGACTCTCTTAGATGGCTGCCGTTTGCTGGCATTTGCAGTTCAATTTATATAAGCTAAGCTCTGCAAGCTATTACCTTTATAGCCTGTAGGCAGTTTGTTACACCACACACGGACGCTGCTTTGCTGCTCTCAGCTCCATTCTGCTGACAACAGGGTTATTCTTGAAGTGATATGTAGGCATTTTATTTCATTTTATATTAAAGCCAGTTGAATCCAGTTTAAAAAACAATCTGTGTTGAAGCAACCGCATCCTCGATTATTTGCTTTTTTCCTTGAGTTTTGAGCTGGTGAAAGTCATTCAAAGCACAGCACCAGAAATTCTCTGTTTGCCACAGAATAGGTGTAACCCCGGCAGGAGCAAGGCAGACTTATCATGCTCGGTCAGTGCGCCCCCAACCCTTCATGAGAAGTGACCACATCTAAGTCAGAGATGGAATTTCAGTCTCCAGGTTCCTTGTAGAGTGCTCTCCAGTGCAAATGTGCATGGAATCTACACAGTGACACACAAAAATGTAAGACCTAGGCTGGGCATGGTCCACTGCCATAGGCAGAGGCCAATTTCAAGCTCCTGGCACCCCATTGGCCAGGCTCACAAATAGGCCAGATGAAAATGCAGCAGGGGGTGAACAGAGAATGGGTGTCTGACGAGAGAAGGGTCAGATCCTCAGCTGGTGGTAGCCAGTGTAGCTCCTTTGAAGTCAATGACTCCAGCCCACAGGTGTCAGTTGGTTCTGCATGCAAATAAGGTGAAGCCAATGGGAGCTCAGCATTTTTGAAAACCAGACCAGTTATTTAGGTCCCTGCATATGGATTTAGGAGTCTAACTTTAGGCTTCCATTTTTTAAACTCCTAGCCTTTGTGGAGCTACTGAATACTAAAGTGAAGCTGAAGGCTGAGTGGAAACTGGTTTGCAGACACTGCCGTTCAATTCTCATGCAACTAGTGTCCCAGCACAGGTCACCCTTCAGCAAAGATGTCTCTGCCAGTGAGCACCCAGCGAGGTGCAAAACTGCTCTATTCCATTTTGTGAAACTCACAAGTCACAAATTAAAGGATCCATACACGTATTTGTCAGCACTGGAGTTGGGTATGCTTTTCCCTTACTGGGTTCCTGAATCCAGTGCTTTTGCCATTCCGTGTATTTTAGCCAAATCCTCTTTACGTTCACAGCATGCGTACACATCTCACAGAACTGACCCAGAAATGTGCAACCACCTGGCAAACTGTAATTCAGAGAGGGCTTGGCTGAGGGTGCCGAAAAGCAGCAGCCAGACTGTGAGTGGAGGAGGCAGCATAGGAAAAGTGGAGAATGAGAGGCAGAGCACAGGGCCTGCAAAGCACTTGGTGTGGAGGTTCTGAGAGGCCCCAGGCAGCACAGCAGATTAAGAAGGGCAGAACAGAGCTCAGTGAAGGCAAGGCTGGGTGAAGAAAAACAAAGATCTTTTCCAGCCACAGTGGCCCCTGCATATTCCCAGATATGTCTGTTGTTTAGTTCTTCTTCCAGAGTATTGCGCTGCATATTCATCCCTATGGTATTTGTGTTCTGGGATCACTGAGCTTCGGGAACCATCTAGAAAGCAGTATCCATGGGGCCATGCAAGTGCCTCCTTCAACAAGAGGCCCGCAGGAACTCAACCAACACAGTTTCCTTCCTTTCTGCAGCTAGTTGTGGACTTTAGGGTCCGTTCCTCTCTGCATGGAGTGCTGCAACATCAGTCTTGTAATGAGATGCTGTTTTCATGTGATACTCTATAGCCCCTCGTCAAATGATAGCCTCCAGGTAACTGGAGCAGTGCAGATGGAGTCCAGTACAGAGCCATATCTGAACCGTCTTGGCCTACTAGGAGGGTCACTGCATCACATGGCCTTTGAGGGAAGTAAAGGGAAGCATGAGAGGGGAGCCTGGATGGTAAATGAACAAAAGATAACTTAAAAACACCCCTTATTTTCAGTATAATCTCCAGCTGCTAGACAATGAGACCTGCTAACTCTTGTGAACTTGGAGAATGCTGCACTGAGCCACTTGGTTGCCTCTTCCTTAGCCTAGAGAACAGTCTCTACAGAAAGGTCCTGGGGAGCTTGTGGGTGGGAGTAAAATGGAAATGGAGGATCCGCTGGGCTCCAGGATGGAAGAATTCTGGTGGGTGAGGAGGACGATTTCAATCCCTGAATTACATCTGCTCGTTCATTGCCCCTTTGGGAAAAGCAGCCCCATGACTCGTTACATTACACAGAGATTCTTGCAATTGAGCCCTCTGGAATCTCAAGGCTTAGCCTCTTTGGGGAATCTGCTGTCAAAACCAATGAAAAGAAAAAAAAACATAGAAGAAATGAAGCATGGAAGTGAAAACAGAGATTGTGAAAAAGCAAAATCGATATTTTTACACGAAACTTCCTCTTCTGATTTGTGTCAAATCTCTCTCACTTAGGCCTCTATCCAGGCACAGAAACTATGGGTCCAAAATTACAGTCTTGGTTCTCTCTCTCCCCCTGCCTTCCCTCAGGGTGCTAGGAGAGTGCAACTGTACCAGAGAGATAGGTAGGTAGGTGTGGGTGTGGGTGTGAGAGAGAGAGAGAGAGAGAGAGAGGGGCACATATTATAGTTAATTATATAGTGAAGCAGGGCTAGCAGTGTGGGAGGATTCACTGACCAGTTTGTGGCCCTTGCACTGGTCTGTCTATTCCCTCCCAAAGCAGATAGGCTATTAAACACACTATTGTGATGTATGTAGCTATGTTTTCTGTTTATTGCACCTTAAACACCTTCTCTACAATGTGCTGGTGTTGAATATGGTTTAACTGCAAGTGTAGACAAGGAGAAATTGTTCTGCACAGTAAGAACTGTGCATGGAAAACACAGCATATCTGCGTCTGATTCTGCTCTCAGTCACCCGGGGGTAAATCACAATTAACTCCACTGAAGACGAGGAAGTTGTATCAGTATAAAACTGGTGTGAGGTCAGAATGGGGCCCATGATCACTAAATTTCCAGAAGTAGTTAGATACAAGGAAGCGTTCCAGAAGTAGTGTGTTAAAGAAACGCCTGATGAAAGGAGAAGGGGAAAAAAGCACCTGCCTGTAAGCCATGAGAAATGTTGCCCACAGGAAATTAAACCTCGTAAGTCATGGAATACTGCACTGTATATGCCCACCTAAACTCATGCCAGGAAGAAGGAATAAAAGATGAAGGATTGGGGCAGGGAAGGGTAGCAGCTGGAGCCGTAATAGCACTTACAGCTGATGGTCTGAATCAGATTTCACAATGGGCCCCCCTTTTCCTGTTCAAATCCTCAGCGTGCTAACTGATGGGGAATGGGATGGGACGCTGTCATTGGAGAGAGGCCTTGGCAGCTGGCAGCTAGAATGATTTGTGCGGGAGTGGGAGAGTGCGAGCTCTTTGGGGCAGGAGAGGTTTCTCACTCAGGGTCTGTACAGCACCCAGCGCAGTCGGGCCCCAGGTTCAGATTGCAGCAATTGGGTCCTACTGTACTACAAATAATTATAGTGGTAGAACAGTGAAGGTGTCATGGGAGGATTTTACTGCAGAGCAGTTGGAAAGTGGGTCAAGATACTCCTCAGGGTAGCGGAAATACTGGCAGGCGGAAGTTGTATTGGGGTGCTGCTGTGTGCTCAGCAGATGGGTGGAGAAATCAGATCACTTCTTGAGAATTAGTGGCAGACATGCCAAACCCATGAAAAAAATGCAGAAATTGGGCTTGTTTTTGGCTTAATTGGCTTGTGAGTTGCTTGTTGGCTAGTTTTTGGTTTGTTGCTTATTGCTTGTTTGGCCTGTAGCTTGTTGCTTCTTTTTTTTTATTGGCTCCCGGCAAGCAGGGGCAAGGGAGGGCAAGCAGGGGGAAAGGGGCATGCAGGGGCAAAGGGGGGAGAGAGTCAGGGGTGCACAGTGGGCCCACCCCAGTCCCAGACTGCACACAGGGGGGATCTAGTCACATAGAGTGTTGGGGTTCTTAGGGATTGGCTTGTTTTGGCCTTCTTTTGCAATGGGATTAGCTTGATTTTAGGCTTATTGTGAAAGTCGGGGTGCTTATTTACCATGTGAAAGTTGGCAACTCTGATTAGTGGGCTGGGTTGTCAGCTCTGCCAGTTTACAGAATGTGGTGTTTTGAAAATGTATTGAAATTATAAGCTGTCACTTTAACTGCTCAGAGGTTTGTTCTGGTCTGCATGCAGGTGCTCGGGGCCCAGCAGCCATAGGCGCCGACTCCATGGGTGCTCCGGTGCTGGAGCACCCATGGGGAAAAATTAGCGGGTGCTCCACACCCACCGGCAACCAATCTCCCCGCTCCTCACCTCCTTCTTCTCCCTCTCCCTCCCAGCACTTACCGCCCTCCCACCGTCTAACAGCTGTTTGGCAGCACTTAGGACTTTCTGGGAGGGAGGGTGAGGAGCAGGGATGTGGCGCGCCCGGGGGAGGAGGCAGAGAAAAGGTGGGGTAGGGGAGGGAACTTGGGGGGAAGGGGGTGGAATGGGGATGGGAAGGGGGTGGGGCTGGGGTGGGAAAAGGTGGGGTGGGGCAGGAACTTTGGGGAAAAGGTGGAATGCGGGTGGATTGGGGTGAGGGCGGTGCAGGGGCGGGAAGAGGTGGGGCAGGGGCAGGGACAGGGATGGGAGGGGGTCAAACAACCACCGGGCAGAGAGGAAGTCAGCTCCTATGCCAGCAGCAGTCAATCTGCAGTCAGCCAGCCTCAAGTGAGATGCAGTTAGTTGTACCCTTCTGTTTTAGGGAGCAGCCTGCTTTGTTTCTCTCTGTGTTTGAGTTCTTGTGCGTTATCATTGTGAATTCTACGAAATAAAGTAGTGTTACATTGCAACCCTCCAGCAATAGTATTTATGTTTTTAATCTAAGTTTTCTGTGTGTGTGTTATGAACAAAACACACATGGGCATATTTTTTCTGCAATATTGTAAGGCAGTGGTTCTCACACTAGGGCCGCCGCCTGTTCCGGGAAAGCCCCTGGCAGGCCGGGCCGGTTTGTTTACCTGCCGCGTCCGCAGGTTCGGCTGATTGTGGCTCCCACTGGTCGCGGTTCACCGTTCCAGGCCAATGGGGGCTGCAGGAAGGGCGGCCAGCACTTCCCTCGGCCCGCGCCACTTCCTGCAGCCCCCATTGGCCTGGAGTGGTGAACCACGGCCAGTGGGAGCCGCGATCGGCCGAACCTGCGGACGCGGCAGGTAAACAAACCAGCCCGGCCCGCCAGGGGCTTTCACGGAACAAGCGGCGGCCCTAGTTTGAGAACCACTGCTGTATGGCACATTATGTGAAATGAATGTGCTCACTCAAAGCTAAAGTGAGAGTGTGGAGGAAAATCCCGGTTTTTCTCTGTGCCCTTTCCTGGTTGTTTTTTTAAAAACTCTTAGGGCTGTCAATTAATTCCAGTTAAGTCACATGATTAACTCAAAAAAAGTAATCGCAATTTTAAAAATGTATCGCGATTAATTGCAGTTTTAAGCGCACTGTTAAACAATAGAATACCAATTGAAATTTATTAAATATTTTTTTATTTTTTTCTACATTTTCAAATATATTAATTTCAGTTACAACACAGAATGCAAAGTGTACAGTGCTCACTTTATATAATTTATAGAATATTTGCACTATAAAAATGATAAAATAAATAGTATTTTTCAATTCACCTCTTATACAAGTACTGTAGTGCAATCTCTTTATCATGAAAGTACAACTTATAAATATAGATTTTTTTGTTACATGACTGCACTCAAAAACAAAACATTGTAAAACTTTAGAGCCTACAAGTCCACTCAGTCCTACTTTTTGTTCAACCAATTGCTAAGACAAACAAGTTTGTTTACATTTACGGGAGATAATGTTGGCCCACTTCTTATGTATAATGTCACCATAAAGTGAGAACAGGTGTTTACATGGGACTTTTGTAGCTGGCATTGCCAAGGTATTTACGTGCCAGATATGCTAAACATTCATATGTCCCTTCATGCTTCGGCCACCATTCCAGAGGACACCTTTCCATGCTGATGCCACTCGTTAAAAAAAATGTGTTATTTAAATTTGTGACTGAACTCCTTGGGGGAGAATTGTACGTCTCCTGCTCTGTTTTACCCGCATTCTGCCATATATTTCATGTTACACTAGTCTCAGATGATGACACAGCACATGTTCAACAAGGAGTCCGGTGGCACCTTAAAGACTAACAGATTTATTTGGGCATAAGCTTTCATGGGTAAAAAACCTCACTTCTTCAGATGCAACATATTCAGCACATGTTGTTCATTTTAAGAACACTTTCACTGCAGATTTGACAAAACGCAAAGAAGGTACCAATGTGAGATTTCTAAAGATATCTACAGCACTCGACCCAAGGTTTAAGAATCTGAAGTGCCGTCCAAAATCTGAGAGGGACGAGGTGCGGAGCATGCTTAAAAAAGCAACACTCCAATGCGGAAACTACAGAACCCAAACCACTAAAAAAGAAAATCAACCTTCTGCTGGTGGCATCTGACTCAGATGATGAAAATGAACATGTGTTGGTCCGCACTGCTTTGGATTGTTATTGAGCAGAACCCGTCATCAGCATGGATGCATGTCCTCTGGAGTGGTGGTTGAAGCATGAAGGGACATATGAATTTTTAGTGTGTCTGGCATGTAAATATCTTGTGATGCTGGCTACAACAGTACCATGCGAATGCCTGTTCTCACTTTGACATTGTGAACAAGAAGCGGGCAGCATTATCTCCTGCAAATTTAAACAAACTTGTTTGTTTGAGCGATTGGCTGAACAAGAAATAGGGCTGAGTGGACTTGTAGGCTCTAAAGTTTTACATTGTTTTATTTTTGAATGCAGGTGGTTTTTTTTTACATAATTCTACATTTGTAAGTTCAACTTTCATGATAAAGAGATTGCACTACAGTACTTGTATGAGGTGAATTGAAAAATACTATTTCTTTTGTTTTTACAGTGCAAATATGTGTAATAAAAATAAATATAAAATGAGCACTGTACACTATATCCTGTGTGGTAATTGAAATCAATATATTTGAAAATGTAGAAAACATCCAAAAATATTTAAATACATTCTATTGTTGTTTTTAATAGTGCGATTAATCACACGATTAATCACAATTAATTTTTTTAATTGCTTGACAGCCCTAAAAACTTTGCTTCCCTCTGAGCCTCCATACGCACCATTATATTATCACTGTCTCACTTGATGAGCTTTTACTGCTCATCTTACTTGGGACCAAGAAATAGAGCATCTCACCCTTCCCAGCGGCTGCTGCTTTTCAGCGGGGGAGGGGAAACCCCTGACACGCAAGAAAAATCCCTGTTAGCATGAGTGGATGTTTTCGCCATGACTGGATATGGTACCTCCAGTCTCATTCACTTTTTCATTTGCACAAGTAGCCACTCTCTCCCTGCCTCATGTGAGGTACCCAGGGCTTGCTTCTCTTTTATGCTAGCTCTCCATATTTTTCATAGATTCATAGATTCTAGGGCTGGAAGGGACCTCGAGAGGTCATCAAGTCCAGTCCCCTGCTTTCATGGCAGGACCAAATACAGTCTAGAGTAGATCATCCCTGATAGACATTTATCTAACCTACTCTTAAATATCTCCAGAGATGGAGATTCCACAACCTCCCTAGGCAATTTATTCCAGTGTTTAACCACCCTGAAGTTAGGAACTTTTTCCTAATGTCCAACCTAAACCTCCCTTGCTGCAGTTTAAGCCCATTGCTTCTTGTTCTATCCTTAGATGCTAAGATGAACAAGTTTTCTCCCTCCTCCTTATGACACCCTTTTCGATACCTGAAAACTGCTATCATGTCCCCTCTCAGTCTTCTCTTTTCCAAACTAAACAAACCCAATTCTTTCATAGGTCATGTTCTCTAGACCTTTAATCATTCTTGTTGCTCTTCTCTGGACCCTCTCCAATTTCTCCACATCTTTCTTGAAATGTGGTGCCCAGAACTGGACACAACACTCCAGTTGAGGCCTAACCAGTGCAGAGTAGAGCGGAAGAATGACTTCTCGTGTCTTGCTCACAACACACCTGTTAATGCAGTGTCAGCATCTGTGTCAGCTGACGCTGTCTACATTCGGGACATTTACAAATAATGCCCCACTCTGTGTCCCAGCTTCCACTGCAGGGGCTCTGGCCAGGGAAAGGGGGGACTGGTTGAGTCACCCCTGCCTCTGGCTGATTCCTGACTGAGGGACCATACTAGCAGGCACCAGAGATCAGAGCAGCCTTTAGGCACCCAGCTGGCCCCACCTTGTGCCTCCCCCACAACCTTACACTGAGCATTCGTCATCCAGTTCACAGACGCTGACACCGTGAGTCAGTCACAGCAAATAAATAACAAGCAGCTTTATTGAATAGATCCAGTTGGGATGGAAATCTATAGGGAACTGAAACTCCCTGCAGAGTGTCCTGGTCTGATATGGCCTGGGTCTTGAGTAAATCCTGAGATAGATTGTGTGGGAGCCGGCTCTGCTTTGGTCCTGTCAAAATTGTAAAATATAGACACATTACCGCCTCAGGTATTACATTGCCCTGTACCATTACAGCTTTATTGAAATCAATGGAAGTTAGAAGCCTAAATACCTTGGAAGATGTGGGCCTGAGTGACTAAGGCAGGGATCACTGCTGCTGTTGAGAAGGGGACATAGCTGTGAAAACAGAAGAAGGAGGTTCTCTTGCTGCCTTTGCTTTTTCTCCTTTTTTGCAAAGACAATTTTCTGGGGCCGTTTGCTATTTTTAGCTTATTTAGTCATTGGTGGTTGGTTGTTTTCCCCTCCACTTCATTCTTCTTTATTATTTTCTTATTGATTTTTTTAAAATTTCTTTCACCAGGCTCCTCTCCCTCAAAGCAAACAAAATCCTTCAAGGCCTGAGCCTGAGAAGTGCTGAGTACTTGCAACTTTCCATTGCCTTCAGTAGTATTTGCAGATGCTCTGCACCTCTCCAGGTTTTCTACCCCAGTGTTTAAATAGCCAACTTTGCTGAGGTGGGGATTTTGTGTTTGGTTTTTTAAATAAGTTCCATGCATTGAAGGTCCTGGCTTGACATCGCCAGGGCCTGAGGTCCTCTTACACGGCATAGAGTTGTCATCAGACCATTTCAGCTATGAAGGATCCATGGTCTGCCTCTGTTCCTACATGAGTAGGGAACTTTATCTTCAGAACAAGAAGAGGCTTCTGTGAAATCGCCCCACCGGCGTGCTTCAATCTGATCTAGAGATACCTCCTCTAGGCATGAGAATATGGTTTGTTGTCCATGCCCACACAGTCCTCAGCTATTGATGAGGCTGCTGGAAGTATGCCAATATTGCTAGCCATGGTGGTGGCTTTTGTGATGTGGAAAACTGATCACTAGGAAATGGGGTGTGAAACAATCAAGTCATTTCACACAGGTGTAAATAAATGTTACACCATCGGGTGTAAATAAATGTTGATCACCGCCCAGCTGGGCTGGATTTGCCCTAGAACCCTTAAAGTGAAAGGCTCTGTATTTCCATTAGTAGCTCTCTGAATCTCTTGAGCTACCTAGTCTTCCTGTATTGTTTGTATTCCAGTAGTGCCTAGAGGCTACAATCAGGAATTGGGTCCCCATTGAGCTAGGCTCTGTCCACACCTTAAATAAAAAGACAGACCCTGCATTTAACATCAACAGAGGAAACTTAATGCGTACAGATAGCAGATTTTTAAATAGTTACACTGAATGTTATTTAATGAGGTTTTTTTCTGGCTTGTCTGCAGGGGGGCCCTCTTCACTCTAGGCCTCTTCACAGGGAAAAGGAGCACCGGTGTTTAGTGCTCCCTTTGAGATTGAGTGGGGCTCTGCCTCCACTCTGACCTCAAGCTCCTCCATCAGCGTGACTCACTCCCACAATTTGGAGAAGTCAAAACACAGTTGCTTTGCTTGTGTTTTGGAAAAGGCTCGTGTCAAAAAATGTCACGTCCCAGGAAAGCTTAGGCAGCATTTTGTAGAACTGCAAGGAGCAATAGTGTCATTTTATAAACCAACCGGCTGGATCCAGAAAGAGTGTTTTAACCCTCTGTGGCAGAGGTAGGTCATGGGTTAAGTGTGTCTAGGCCTTCTTTATGGACTTGATCCTGCTCCCTTTGAAGTCAATGGCAAACCCACATTGACTTTAATGGAGCTTGGCTCTGCATGCACCACGGGAGAGAGGTGCACTTGGAGATATTACAGATCTCAGCATGCAGTGCTGCCTCTTGACATAAACAGAAGGCTGCTCCGATCAAGAAGTACCATAGGAATGCTGGGACCTGTAGTCTCTGCGGGGTGCACTCCCCTATTAAAGAAGAGAACATCTTCTTTTTATGAACTTTTGCTGCAGTCTTCCAGCTTCTGGGAAATTGCTGATTGCTAATTGCATTTCAATAGGATGTGAACCTTCTTGATACATTGACACTGGAAACAATGGAACTTCCAACAAGGCCTTGAAAAAAATCCGTACTTGCTCAGGCAAAACTTGGTTAAAGTCACCCAGAGTTTTATCTGAGTAAAAGCTGAGTAAGGACTGCCAGATTTAGCCACTATGGATTAAAAATCATGAACCAGAGAAAATCTCACTGGATGCAGAAAATAACCCCAGCCTGGGAAAATCAAATAGATTAAGGTATTCTCCAAGCAGAGAAACATGGTAATGTGAGCCCTTCAAATAACACATTAGAGGGGCAAGACTGTACACAGAGTCATAATATGCACCTTCCTCTGAGGCACCTTGTGCTGGTCCCTATTGTAAACAGGACACTGGACTAGATGAACCCTATGTCTGGTTCAGTATGCCCATTCCTATGAATGGAAGTGCGCTGGATAGTAAATCCAGATTTACTTGGTTAGCCTGATTAGAATTTTTTTAATATAACCTAAAGGTGTGACTTACACGAGCTGGGAATCACACCCCTCACTCCAAGAGTAGATGTAGCCTCTGAGTCACAAGCTGCTTCCTGGGCTGCTTTTGGTGCAGGACAACAAGACACTGCCCCTCACTCAGGGCTCATGGCAAAGCCCTTAGCCTGTGAATATGTATCTTGAAGACCTGTGTTATAGGGCACATTTCATAAATCAAAGAATAAACACATTGCAGGCTGCAACATTGTGGCCAGTAACTCTAGGATCCTGTAGCCTTTTATTATAAGGGGAGAACCTAAAGTTTGGCAATCACCCCATGATGCCATTTTTGCCCCAAGAATTCCCTTCCCTCAGAGCTAGCCCTCCCCCACCCCCAACTCCCACACATACACACCACCCCTGCCCCGACCTTCACCTCATTCTAACTTTCTTGCCTTCTGGTTCTGTCTCACATTGTTGGGATCATCTGACGTCCCCCCAAATAAATTCATCGGGGGAAAACGCTTGTGCCGTCCTTTTCCCTTGTGGTGAAACTGGCAAATAAATAACTGCGCCCAAGTTAAACGTGAATTTTTGTGCCAGGCCTGGAACATGACGGAAAGACAAGCCTGGGCCAGCTTTAGTACATGCAATGCATTTCACAACTAGGACCCGTTCTTGTAATCCTTGTGTACACAAGTAGTCCTCACTCCGGCAAGTAACCCCTTTGAAGTCAGTGACAACTTTCTTTCACTAAGGTCCCCTTCCCGCAGACAAACAAAACAACTTAAAGGCATCAGTGGGCCTTTGTGCAGCATGCAGTCCTTTACAGGATTGGGACCTGAATCCTTCTGTGGATAAGGACTATAAGGTCTGACCCACCGGCTCCCCAAGCCATGCTGTTTCAGGGATTCAGAAGCAGTAGCCTTAGCACTTGTAATAGGGTCTCGTTGAGGGAGCAGTTTCTAACCATCAGAGTGACACTGGCAGGGATCAGCTTTTAAATATTCATGATGCAGCACCGAGGGGGTTTATTTGTTTTTAATTTTTTCCAGATTATTACTATTGTTTAAGAGGAATATCCAGGCTGAGAAACATGCTTTAAATACTGCCTGTCCCCATCATAATGACAACAGTATGTGCCATTAGTCATTTTGTGCTCTAAAAAGAGGTGTCATGCATAAAAGTTAAAAATACATTTTAACATAATAATTGTTTTAGCTGATTGGCACCCCAGCTGAGGGCCTCTACACACTAGTACAAAGCCAGGCATTATGAAACAACCATCCTCCAGTACCACAAATCCCAGGGGTGGGAACGAAAACTCCCATAAAAATACAATACATTAAACAACATGACACACACAACCCACATGCACTGCTATTAAAGTAGGAACAAAAAGGGCTGAGGTTTGAAATGGTTTTGCATGACTCAGTGGACTGGTGGTTTTAGTCTATTCAAAGGCTGCATCTTCACTAGGAAAAAGGGTGTGGTCTTAACTTGAGTTACCCAACACCAGGTAAAAACGCTAGTGAACACAAGGCAGCTTGTAGCTTTCACACATGTTAGCAGGTTGAGGTAAAGACTAGGCGAAGCCTGCTAATATATGTTAATCCTACAACCAGCGTCTCCTCATTGACTCCTCCATGGAGGACCCTGCCTCGGCTTTTTGAAAGCAGAACAAGTGGCGGTATAAGCAAAGCTGCTACTATACTTGGCATAAATTGACATGCTCAACAGAGGAACCAAGAACTGACAGGACCTAGAGTTTTGAGCCGTAAGGGGGCCCTTCACGTATATTGGCTTACGCACATTGGTGTAGTAGAGTGGGGAAGGTTGTGCTGATGCTGATGCTAGATTCACACCAAAATGTAAAGGTTCAAAAAGCCTTTCCCTCCAAGGAGCCACAAATAAACTCTGGCCTATATTGAGATGAAAGGAAATTCCAGCAGTGTAGGCCCGCTTTGGAATGGGCATGGTCCTGTCTTCAACAATTATATTTCAGGATGGTTTGCAGCCCTAGGAGTCAGAGAATGTTCAGCCAATGGGGTAACACAATTGGGCCCTTTACAATATAAGGTATATTCACATTAGCATGGCCAACCAAGTGTCCTGGAAAATTCCCTGTTTGGATGGACCCATCCCATGTCCTGTAGGCCACTTTGCAGGAAGATTTATTAGTTTATGTTTTTAATAGTTACATTTTAAATGACATAAAGGGGGGATGGGCTCCTGTTTTGCATTATCAGGCTCCACAGCAACAGAATCACACCAAGGTATCAGCATTGTCATTGTGACAAAACATTATCATATTGCTATACACACACCTGACAATCTATGGTCCCCAGGAAAAAATGGCCAAACCATCATAGGCCAAACCTAAGCCGCCTATGACCTGTATTTTCCCACCTTAAGGGAAGCAGCGGTATCTGAATCCAATCTGCAGAAGGGCAGCTGTCTGGGGCAGAAAAGGGTCAAGATAAGCTGGCTTCAGTCTCTATGCTCCCTGCATCTCTAGGGGGCTGGGGTGAAGTCGAGGAAATAGAAGGGGAAAGGGGAAATTAAGGCATTTTAATACCAGAGAACAACTTTAAATGCCAGTTTGTTTACAGGCAAACAGCCAGAGGCACATGCTAAAGCTATTTGCCGTAGCTTCTTGTCTTGGAAACTCTTTGACTGATTCAGCACACTGAGCATAGGCCGTCCCACTCTGGAGACCCCTATTGTGGTGCTGCAATTTCATCTGCAGCAGCAGCAGCAGCAGCTGTGTGAGTTTTATTAGAAAAGACTTTCAGCTTTTAATAGTTTCCACTGGAAAAAAAAAAATCTATGAAGTGGTTTGCTGCATACACATGCTGCACACCATATGCACCCAAGCTGACAGCAGCCATCGCAGACGGGACTTTACTCATGACGTGAGTTGTGGTCAATAGAGGAAGCAAAAAAGAGGAACCCGAGGTTTCTATTAATCGAATGGGGGATAGTGCCTTACAGGAATCTAGGATGTATTACTACAGATTTACATATGACAGAGAGTGAGGTGCATTTCTGAGATGTACCATAAGTAGCCGAGAACAGGCAATCCAGGAAACTGAAAGCTACTTCCTAGAAATTTTGACAGTCCCAGCTGCCGCTGCTGAGAGCTTTCTAGGTCAATGAGTATGAAATGGCACCTGCTTCCCTTCCCCTTTTCCTCCAGAGGTGGCTGCATTTCTGTGGTGGATGGTCAGTCTGTATATCATTAAACAGTAATAGTTTGTGTCACATGTTGGGTGTTTCAACATAAAAGACGCCCTATAAGGATATAGGATTGCTCAAAAAGTATGAAAACTAAGTAACTCCCATAAGTAGAGGATTCTGTAAAATGAATAGCTCCAGGCTGGGACAGCAAGGAGGTGTTTGCAAAATGTGGGAAGGCTGCTGCCCAAGTCCCATAGGTGAAAAGTGTCTTGAAGTCTTTTAATCACTTCTGCCTTTAGTTCCAACCCAATCCTGGGAGGTCAGAGGAACTCAGAAATGGAAAATAATGGCACGACAGAATGAACAAAACTTGTGGAAACCTCACAGTTTGTCCCAGATATTTGGGTGCGCCCCAGAGTTCTGCTATGGGGCATCTGGGTTAAGAGCAAAGGGTGATTTTAAGCCATCTTTGCACTGGACACACACATACACAGACACACGGAGTTGGTTTGGCCCTCAGTGAAAATTAGAGCAGTCTTTAGGGCTACTGTATAGTAACCAGCTTGTAAGAGCTGCCTAGGGCCCAATATGTCTCCATGCCAAGAGACTCCTCAGCTGCCCATAGGTAGTTTCTTCACACCTCTTTGGCAGTGGGGTATAGGGTAGGGCTAAATGTAGCCCTTTGTTTGATATTTGAGGTGAAGGTTTATAGGGATTTCTTATTTTATTCAGACCAGTTTGCAAATCTCCAATGATCCACATGCTACAGTTCCCTCTGGCAGACCTACACAGTGTCTCTAGTGCTGGGAGAAACTACCAATATTTCCTTTGAGGATATTTGTGAGTGAAGACTGATATATTTGTTTATTTGGACAAACACAGTTCCTTGCAGTGAAAATGACTATAAAATTCTCTCTGGATAACCCCCTGAATTTGCGTGGCATGAAAAATTTGTTGCCTTTGCCAAGAAATGTTGCTGTTTTTCATATCATCCCCATATCCTCCTTACAATGTAACACTTCCTGGTCTGTAAAAACTGTCAGCCATTCATTCTCACAACACGTCTGAGGTCAACTCAAAACACTGTTTTGCTTTTAGACCCACAGGAATGGGATTTTTTTCTTACTGGTTTTACTCATGGAGAAATTCTTTAACACGGCTTCATGCTCCAACTTCAGGAGGGAAGACTGCAAGGCACAGCTGATCCCAAAATCAGAAAGATGCCCAACTGGGCCTGAATTTCAAATAAGTTAATTTATGATGATTTATTATTTATATGGCGATAAGTGGACCAGGTCCCAATTGTGTTAGGCACTATACAAACACAGACCAAAGAAAGGTATTTGCCTAAAGCAGTTTACAATCTATTCCATAAAGGGTTTTAAAATTAACATTAAACGCATATATGGGCCAAGAATGCAGTATTCAGAGCTAGGCTATGGTTTAGAGCTAGGGGTAAGATAAAACAACAATGAAATCCCACAAGCTGTTCTCATGTGATTTCACCCCAGAATAGTCTTGAGGTCAGCTGTTCTCACAAGATTTCCACCACTTTGCAACAAAATCTCATGAGCTCTCAGCTACCTCCAATCCAAAATCAAAACTGGGCCCTTTATAGATTTGGCTTTGACCTGGAACCAAAACCTTAGGGGTGAATTCAGAACCACAGAGTCACTTCCTAACCCCCCAGCCCCCATGACATTTAAACTGGTACAGAACTACGGTTCCAGTTTTGTCCTGTCTCTAATTATATATGAAACCAAAACCCAGGCAACCAAAGTTATTGCGTTCTAAATTAACGACTTCCACACCCACTCCTCAACTCTGACAAAATAGAATTGTCCACTGCCTCTTTCTGGTGGGCTAGAACATTGGTTTGTATTATTATCACATATGAAGCATGACCCGCCCCCATTCAAAATTAGGGGGTTTGGAATATTCAGCCTAATACTGCAGATCTCGCACAATGTCTAGCTCGCTGCTTTATTATGAAGAACATGGGCTCTCCCTTCATTTTCTGCTTATTATTATCCCATGGCATATTTCGCAAGAGTACAGGTGTTAGCCTCCGGCATTCTGGCCAGATTCCAATATGGGTAATTACATTCTGCCTACCTAAATTCCCCCTTGCAGGTTCAGCTGAATACAAACATTATTCATCTTTGCCACATTGGTCTGTAGTGTAGCCGTGCAATGTTAAATCACTGCTATATTTTACACCAGAGAGAGCTGCATTTAAATGGCAGATAAAGTGATTCAGCTTACGTGAGCGTGTGTAAAGCAAATTGAGAAACTTCAGGGTGAAAGGCACTATAAAAATCCAAGACATTATTATACTATTAGTAGGTTGCCACACTTTATGCATTGCTTATTTTGCACTGGATTGGTTCGAAGGGCTGTCAAACAGAGAGACGGTTGATCCCTGTAGAATCTGGGATCAGAGCTAGCCCTCAAAACTGGTCTCATCCTGTTCTGGATTGCAAATTGGTTCCAAGGAGGGCTGTCATCGGGAAGCACTGGAAAAAGAGGAGAGAGATGGGGGTTGGAACTGGCATCTGCAAAATAGGTGGGTGGAGGGGGAGACACAGGGGAGTATTATAATTGGAAACATACTTAATCGTATTTCAAAGTGAGGTTGGGGTGGGAGCTACAGCTCGTAGGCAGGAAGAGCAAAGGAAATAGTTGTGTTTTTTTCAAATTATTTTAAACCCCGTAATATTTAATCAGCTCATCACTTTTGAGTTATGGAGCTGCTCAGCACCACCTGGAGGCCATATTGTCCATTATCTGAACTAAGACCCCACCAATTCACACAGAGGTAACATCAGGATGACTTCAATGTTTATGCCCTAACTCTGCAAGCAGGTAATAAAAAAGAAACTCCAGTCAAACAAGGCAGTAAATTTCCTGTTCAAAACTGCATGTCACATTTCCCAGAAGCAGCTGTTGCTATTTTCAACACCATTTGGACTGATATATATGACAATGTCCGGGAAGTTAGAATTTGGTGCTTTGTATTTTTTTTTTTTAAAGTTCCTTGTGTGGTAGCTATTTTCATCTTATCGCTAGTATCAATTAATCCCAACAAGCAGAAGCCTCTTTCAAAGCCATTTAAATTTAATCCAGGGTACAACCTACCTACCCATCCAAATCCTTAAAAGCAAATAAATGCACCAGATTAAGAGAGCGGACTCCCCCCATCTTGTCACCCAAATGTTGCACTGAGCTCTGCTGCTTTCATTTGCACTGGGGGTTGGCTCAGTTCCTGGCCTGTCCTGGCCTGTCCCAGGACTTCAGGAGACAGAAATTTGTCACCTTTACTCCTAACTCTGCCCTGCTCCAGAGCAACCAAGGATTGATCCCAGATGCCATTGTCCTCCAGATACAGCAAACATGGAGCCACAACTATTTGGCGGTAGTGTAACCACTGGCATTTCTGGAGATAGGAGAACATATTTCCCTGAAGGCTGAATATTTTTAAAGGCACATTAATTTTTTTCAGGGCATAGCACAGTGTCTCTCCCACGCTTCAAAGGTATGATACTATGGGGTCTGACCGCATCAGGTATGTTGATTAGGTCCTATGTTTTCAGATTTAGATCACACTTAAATGCAATGCATGAAAAGCGCCTCATGATCTTGAGCAGGAGTGGCAAGGAGTGTTGTGTTGGTGCCTTTTCTGAGATCTGTTATTTGTTATGAAATTTAAACCTCATAAAGTGGACTCAGATGCCGCGGGGAACAGCACCTCATGCATGCCTGTCATAACAGTAGTACACATAGCACTAGAAATATACAAGAATTCTCTTGAATCTGATTATTCAGGTGGTAATACCTAACCATGCCTCAGGATTAAGGGTGTGTGCTTGGGAGAGAGCAAGAGCGTTCGTAGCCAGGAGCAAAAGTAAAGATGTCCTGGTTTCAGTTCTAGCCACAAAGCTGGGTGAACCTGAATCTGACGCAAACAGTCTGCAAATATTTGCATTGCAGTGAAAACATCCTGCCATGACACCAGCCCACAAGAAGGGTCCCACATGCTAGCAGCCCCTCCTGGCTGCATTAGTGATAGGAGCTAGCCAACTACACTGGGAACAAACCCGCCCTCCTCTTCTCCCCATGCTCTGGGAGAGACTCCTAAAGCACGGGGCTTTTCTTGACCAGCCACTTTCCTGAACAACCTTCCCTCTTGTGACCCATGCTCCAGCAATGGGCTCGCAGGGCTGGAATGTCACTACCCCCCTTATATGGCCACACAGGGTATGTCTACACTACAGGATTAATCCGAATTTAGATAATTCGAATTTGGGAAACAGGTTGTATAAATTCGATTGTGCGCGGCCACACTAAGCACCTTAATTCGGTTTTAAACCACATTAATTCGGTGGTGTGCGGCCACACTACCCCATTAACTTAAACACAGTAATTCGGTGGTGTGCGTCCACACTAACCCTAATTCGAATTAACAAAATCGATTTAGGCTCTACTCCGTTCGTCGAGGTGGAGTACAGAAATCGATTTAAAGGGCCCTTTAATTCGAATTAACTGGCTCTGTAGTGTGGACGGGTGAAGGGTTAATTCGGATTAAGGCAGCTAAATCCGAATTAAAGTCCTAGTGTAGACCAGGCCACAGACAGGTAAAGCCTCTTCACTGCTCCACTAACTCAGGACAGTTCAGAGGGTGAGTATGGCCATGGAAGGGAAAACAGCTCCTCCTGCCCTGTGCGCTAGGGGGCAAAGGAGCTAGGCGTGGGAGCTCACCACTCACCAGAGTAGCTGGCTGCGCCCATGGGAAGAGGGGCGGAGTAAACGTCTCTTGCAAAGGGGTGAAGTAGCTTATTCCCCTTCCATATACACACCCTCAGAGTTAGGGTAGAGCAAAGGAGGAAGCGTGACTCTGAATCTCAGTCTCTTCCCTGCACAGTGCAGCTCTGCACCCCTCCCAGCCCACTTCCCCCCACCCCCCATTCAAGGTGGATTGTAAAGTTAGAATTCATGCCACTAATTTGTTCCTCAGACACTCTCCCCTCTCCAGACACTCTTCTGGTCCTGCAAAGGTGTTACTTCCCAAATAGCCATGCCTCCCCTGACACCGCACGCCACCTCACTCCAAATACCCACTTCTCAGGCACAGGATCCCAGAGTGAGCTTCCTTTGGGCCCGTTACTGCCCCATGCAGCTACTCATTTCCTACCTCCTCAAGCCCATTAAAGGCAGTTGCAGTTGGGAGGTCTTCTGGGCAAAGAAGCTAAATTACCCTAGTTTATTTACCAGGGGAAAGGATGGCTTTGAAGTGTGCTGAGCTACCCGCATGCTAGGTAACACTAGAACAAAATGTACAAGCTCCATCTCGGTAAACGTACATTCATAGTGAAACTTCACTTTTAGGAGAATTATTTCAGTGATAAGAAAGCGGTGACTAGGAAGCTGAAATAGAGTATCATGTTTACTGTGGTACTAACAGGTGTTTACAGACCTTATAATGTATCTCTTTGTAGCTCATGTGAGCGGTCATTAAAAAGATATTGCCAGTGTACACTAGTGAGAGAAAAGATGCTTTAATGGGCCAGGTCCAGGGGTGCTGGAACAATTTGTATAGTGGGGGTGCTGTGAGCCACTGAACCAAACTGTAAACCCTGTGTATGATGGAAACCACTTCAAGCCAGGGTGCAGCACCCCTAGTTCCAGTACCTATGGCCAGGTCATGAGCTGGTGTAAATGGGTGTAGCTCCACTTAAGGTTATGTCTACACTGTGATCGGAGGTGTGACTGCAGCATGTGTAGACATACCTGAGCTAGCTTTGAGCTAACTAGCTCAATTAACAACAGCAGTGATACCCCGACAGCTCAGGCTAGCCATTTGAGTTCATACCCCGGCCCCAGGTGGGTTGGTACAGCCTGTGCTGCCACCCATGTTGCTGCCATTTAACCGCTATTGCTATTTGAGCTTGTTAGATCATAGCTAGCTCAGGTATGTCTGCACGTCCTGCACTCACACCTCCTGTTTGCAATGGAGGCATATCCTAAATCAGCAACGCTATGCAGATATACACTAACTGCAGGCTTGTCTTGTGTGCTATATGTATGTACAGTGTCTAGCTCAATAGGGCCGGGGCATGTGGGCATTACCCCAATGCTGATAATACACTTAATTATCTGGAAAATGAGGGAATGAGTGTGCTGGCTTGAGCCAGGAATAGCACCAACAGTTCAGTTCTAGCTTGTCTCAATCAGCCCTGTCGCTGCACCTCAGTCCTGAACTGCACCCTCTGGTGTTAGAAACCCCTGTGCCAATGCACCTGAATCCTTACCCATACTGGCTTAAACAGGCTGGGTCAGAATGGATAGCTATACTGCTCTACAGTCTGCTCAGAAGCAGCAGAAAGCAGAAGTTTCAGAGGTTTTTCATCCAAGGGGTTGTTACTGTGCTGCTCTCCTCCTCCTGTCCCCTTGTTTCTCATCATTCAAATACACAAAGAGCCCTTCAAACCATGCAGCAAGAAAAATAGGTTGGCTTTAATAAAGTAATAGTCTGGGTGCACATGGCATGGTGAGGGGTAACCATCCTAGTGGTCAATGGCCATGATTCAGCAAGGGTTGAATTCTTCGTCTCTGTTGCACAGATACCATACTAGTGCGTTAAACTAGATTACAGCAATCATTTATCTGTGAACAGGGGCATCAGTGTGGGTGGTTAGGTCTGCTGTTCTGTCATGCACAAACAGGAGCATTGGAGAGGGTAGTCACTCCTAAGGCATGAGATAGGATGGACCAGTCATTAGGGCACTAGCCTGGGGTTCAGGAGACTGGGCTGAAAATCCCTGCTCTACTACATATGTCCTATGTGATCTTGGGCAAGTCACTCAATTTCTCCACACCTCACTTCCCCATCCGTAAAACGAGCATTCTTCCCTACCTCACAGGGGTGTTGTGAGGATAAATACATCAATATTAGTGAGGTGCTCGGATATTACAGTAATGGAAGCCATACAAGTAGCTGAAAGAGAGACATATCTGATCTTCTATTACTTATGGGCAACAGCATTCGAAGGTGCACACTCCTCTGGCCATCAGCTGACAAAAAGCCACATCCTTCAATATTCTGTTCATTGATGGGTAGTGATTTGGTTTAACACTGCATTATGTACGTAAAACCACAGCCCACTCATGGCACTGAGCTAAAGGACAGAGGGCAGAGTGGGAGCCTGCCAGCTCCAATGCCCAGATGAGGAAGCCAGCGAACATAAATTAGGAAACGTGAGTAGCTCTTCCTGTGTTGTTATGTTTCTGCTTGTGCAAAGAGAGGAAATGTTTGCAATGCTGATTTCTCAGAATGACTGTCTTCTGAATGCAGGAGTTCCTGCAGAATCTCGCTGTCTCGGTCCCTTGATGGAAGCACTTGTTCAATTCATGCACTGGCTGTGGGTTAGGTTATCTTGGGGGCATTTGCTGAATACAGGTCCATTGATTTGGAGACTGAACGTGTACATTTTAAAAAAGCGGTCTGAGCCAATTTATGCGCCTGTGAAGATAATGAATCACTGGTTTAGCTCCTCTTTTATAAATGGCAAAACTCTTCTCATCCCAGTGTCATAGCCACTGGCTTCATGTGTTTTACAGATCAAGTAACCTACAGCATTTGGGTCTCTGGATGGTTCCTAGCTCTTTTCATTTCAGGGACAAGATGATGCAGTGTGAATTTATTTGCATAGGGTTTGCAGCAGCTACTGGACCGAAGGCACACTACTAATGTCTTAGGTTTTGTAAATTAGATGTCAGTGAGTCACAGCCACATGATTCTACCTCCCACCCCCACCCCTCTCCTTGTGTGCCATGGTCTGTCAGTACAAGTCATGTCCCAGGTGAAGAGTAAAGTACAAAGAAATATACCAGTGGCAACTGGAGCTATTTCCCAGCTCAGGAAACTAAAATGTATGGACTGTTTTCATGGTAAACAGCTGCTTCCTCAGTTGTGTTACAGAAAGTCCTTCCAAGGCTTTTCATTTTACCTTCTGTAGCTAAACAAAATGAAAAACAGAGACAAATGTGCTAGACTGTATTTGATTTTCTCCAGTGGTAGCAATTTACAAAAAATATTGGAAGATACTATAAGGAAAAGGAAGAATAGACTATTAAGGAAGCGCATGTCTAAACTATCCAATGGGATTTATATCATTGATCTGAGGTCAGACAAAGAGCTTGATTTTGCACAGTACAGGTGTGGAGAGTTGCATATTAGGTTTATACGTCAGTATAAGTATGTAACATGCAATTTATATACACACTTTTTAAATACATATATTGATTGTAAATTATACACATTGCATGCATACATATACACACGCACATGTAAAATAGGTAGAGCTGGTAGCAACACCTTTAGTTAAGGTCACTAGAAACTTAAAATTATAAGACCATGTTTCCTGTGCTTATAACTTTGCCAAATTTTAACCATTTGGGCTGAAGTTTTCCATGCCGATATCTGCCTGAGACTTTTTCTTTTCTTCTTCATGTGTGTGTGTGTGTTTTTTTTAATTTAAGCAAAAGCAGTTCAGCTATTTTTCTCTCCCCCAGTTCAGTGTTACTTTCCTTGTCCTTCAGGTGTTGTTGATACCATAAGTAGAGATGAAGGGAGAGATCATTTGGGGACTCTGTTCCTCATTTTTATCCTTTTCCTCTTCTTTGAGAATCATCTTCACCTGGGGTTCAGGAGACAGAAAGTTTGGAGAGATGGGAACTTCCAGCTATTTCTGTGCCAAGATGTAAATTTCTCGCTCACACATGCTTTTTTCTGCCAAAGAATGCCCGCTTAACCAGGTGATAGTCCATCTGATTTTGTTGAAACTTGGCTGAGGCAACAGTTTGCCTTTTGTCTTCAAGGAACCGGTTGGTTTGTGCCTGCTTTTCTAAACTTGGAGTGTGTCTCATTAATGTTATACAATAAAATCTTATAACTTTGCATACAATGTTGCCACATATATTTTACTACGACAATAATGATCAGCAAATTTTGAGTTTTCAAATGATACCTCACAAGGCATACTTTATACAAAATCCATTACAGTTTTGTAAAAAGAGTGAGCATGGGGATACAGACTGTCATAATAATACATTATTTATTGTGGTCTATATAGAGAGAGATATGCATGCCAGTTAAAGAGTAATGAAAGTATTGCTGTCTCAGTTACTACTAAAAGTGAAATATATCTAATACACAATAAAAAATATGTGTAGAAAAATATAGCATAAAGATGGGTGACAGACAGACATCTCCAAACAACCAATTGCTGCTTAGCCTAAATCACCAGAGTATAAAAGAGAAGGCAGTGGAACTCCTGTACAAGCAGAGTACCTCAAACATTGCTTTAAAACACACAGGGCTAGATTATTCATCACTTACATTTGCTCAAGTGTTCCCATTAACTTCAATGGGACTATCCATGTGAGTAAGTGCTTGGTTGCACAATCTGGCCCATGGTAAATATTATTTTTAGATCAATAGAAAAAATACTATACAAAAGAATCTTCCTCACAGCCAAAAACATCCATTACCTTGAGAAGGAAATCCCTCATTCACACAAAAACTTCAGGGTGTGAGCAGGAAACAAGCTACTGCACCAACTGATGTCACTCACTTCATACATATAACCATTCTAGCCTCAATCCTGAAGCATGTTCTAATCAGACAGAATACATAGCAAAGATGGAGGAGGTAGGTGATGAAGGGTTTATATGCAGGGGTTATGAGAAAATGGTTATTAGAGAAAAGTGTGCTGGATGCAGAGTGAATTTATTACGAATTAAGACTAAACTAAGAATGCTGTAATACCTTTTATTATTATTATTATTTATTGTTTGAATTAATATAGTGCTTAGGAACCCCAGTCATGGAAACTATATAGTCCCATTTTTCTAAAAGATTATTACAATTATTGAGTTTATTAAGGTTAAACTAAAAGTATAGCCAAGTACTTTTAAGTAATTCCTAGAAATTTCTTGTAAGAGAAATAAGAATTTATGAGCTTCTGTTACATTCTCATTTTATTGATGATATAAAAACCTAACTATTTTCCCTAATCTGACTATTAGGAATTTTCCCTGTCAATCGTGTAGTGATGATTGGAACAATATGATTAAAGCTCCTTACTTTAATCATTCTTAATTGGTAGAGAAATCTCCATTTGTGCGAGATTTATATGTGATCCTGATTATGTAAATTATATGCTCTAATGTCCTTGAGGAGTGTCATATCTGACAGCGTCCCTAGGCTTTTGAAATGATGAATTACTGACCATAAATCTGCAATTAGCAGATGAATTACTTAACGTATATCTGATATTGTCTCGCATGTTGCTAGATATTTTCTAAATTAAAATAATTCTGATAATGTACTATAATGTGTGGTTACTGAACATACTTTCACGTTCATAGAGAAGATGAACAAATGAGAGGCTATCTGGAATTTTTTATTTAAAACAATAGGCCAAACCCTCTGCTGACATAGCAATGCTGAAGAGAATGACGTTCCATTAGCAGAGAATTTGTCTCCAGCTGGATCCAACGAAGATGGTAATTTGAGTTGAGGAAAAGATTAATATATTTGTTGATATAAAAGGAATAAGATGGCAATAGCCCTGCCAAGGGTACATTTAACTAGTGAAGGTGAAGACTGTGCAGTTTGTATTTCTTTTAAAGAGAATTCCTCCCTCTTCCCCAAGAGCAGCATCAACTCTTCCTTCAAAGTCATTGTTTAATTTAGCCATGTTGTTGTCTGCTATCTTCTGTGATTTGGGAACCCTTTCCATTTGCTGGCACTGGTGCATAAAAAGAAACACTGCATAGATATGTGAGCAACAATCTTTTTTCACTGTTTAGCACCTCTTCCCCTTTGGTTAATTTTGTCCCTTAGTTATAACTCCCCAAGTAGTATTTTCCCCTTCGCACGGATTATCCGATCCGACCTTGATGAAACGGATGATGTACTTTTATTCACAGGCTCTACGTGGTCTGATAAAAACTCCATATCTTCTAATTTGTTTCTTATTTTGTCATTGCTGTGTTGAGAGATTATTTGCATGAGATAAGTGACTGATATCAGTTGGCAATAATGGCTTTATGGTAGCTCATTTCCTATTCATGCCCTGGAAACCTTATGTATAAATGAGGTTTTTCCTCCTTAAAGCAATAGAATTTCTTGGCTCCGAGGAAGATGCTTGTGTGCCAAAACATCAGCCGTATCTTTAATATAAGTATTAATTCTATTAATCTAATAAAATATTATTTTAAAATACTGACGCATTCCATTTTTTATTGCAGTACCACAGCCTTTTTTATTCTATTCCTTTCATTTTAATCAGTTATTCCTTCCCAGTAGCAGAAATTAGGTCAAAGAGTAAATAGTACAGAGGTTAATGCATGATCATATTTAAACACATTTTTCGCTCAGCTTTGGTCACTACCAGCCGAGGTCAGATTTGAACTGATAACGTAGAGATGAAAGGCACTGTTTTAATGCTTTTAGCCATCTACGTCACCCAATACTAAAAACGCCTTCCATTACACAGTGTAAACCTAGGCAAGATACTTATATGTAAGCAAGACACACAAATATAGACCCATTTTTCTACAGTACTACCATAGAATTCCAGTATGTCGGATTCTCTGGATTGAAACAAATCTTACCTTTAGAACAGAGGATGGACACTTCAGAAGCAAACTCCACTTCAGAAGTAGCTTGTAATCTTTAAAGAGGAAAAAAGCCACCAGAGAAAGGAACCTGCTTACTTCCCTTGTCATGCTACTTCCTTCCAAAGTCATAGACAAGGGCCAGAAACCCTATGTAGTATGACTCAACAGTGAGCACAATACAAAGTCCATGAAACCATGATTTTCATAGTCAGGAGGAACATGACTCACACTCCCCAATGAGTGACCCAATGGCTTGTGCTATTCAAAGCAAACACAGTTAATAAGGCTTTTCAACAAACAATCAACAATGGATAGTTAGCTGTAACAATCTATCCAATGAAATGCTTTAGTTTACTTTAAGATTCAGTTCTGTCGTTTCTTTCCCTTCCACAGCTTTCCCCCATTGTTAACCTGAGTGAAACAACTGAGAGGGGTATCATTTGAGGGGCATCATTTGTCACATTATGTTCCTGCTAAGGTTAAGCCTGTAGTGCCTACAGAGGTTCAAATATCATCTTTTTTCTCAGCAGGCTTCGCAAAGCTTGTTTGAGACAATGATTAGGAAATCTTAGCATGCTAAAAGGAAAACCATGAAAGGCCTTGTCTCTGTTAGGAATTTGCCTGGATTTCAGCAATTAATAATCAGCTATTCATAAAACTGCAAACCTCTAGTGTAGACAAAGAATTTGTATCGCATTGCAAAAATGACCATCATAATTAACATAGTACATTTTCTATGATCACTCAGTCTTTCTGCTGAGAGACTGTTGACATGGGTGTAGTGGTGGGTTTTGTGATATCTGTGCACTAGGAACTGATATGAAACTACTTCCTATAGGCCACTGAACAGCAATCATATACTAATGGCTTTCATTTAGTTTCCATGATACCTGGGTCAGACTTGTGAAAGCAGGAAAACTTGCTAATACGTTTTCAAATTAAATGGGCCTTTTATTCTTATAATATATGTCTAAAAATAAAAGGAGTTGTGTAGTCATAGTATCATAGACTTGTAGGATAGGAAGGAAACTCGAGAGGTCTTCTAGTCCAGTCCCCTGCACTCAAGGAAGGACTAAGTTATCTAGACCATCCCTGACAGGTGTTTGTCTAACCTGCTCTTAAAAATCTCCAATGACGGACATTCCACAAGCTCCCTAGGCAATTTATTCCAGTGCTTAACTACCCTGACAATTAGGAAGTTTTTCCTAATGTCCAACCTAAACCACCATTGGTGCAATTTAAGGCCATTGCTTCTTGTCCTAGCCTCAAAGGTTAAGGAGAACAATTTTTCTCCCTCCTTCTTGTAACAACCTTTTAAGTACTTGAAAATTATCATCTCCCCCCCCTCAGTCTTCTCTTCTCCAGACTAAACAAACCCATTTTTTCAGTCTTTCCTCATAGGTCATGTTTTCTAGACATTTAATCATTTTTGTTGCTCTTCTCTGGACTTTCTCCAATTTGTAGACATCTTTCCTGAAATTAGAAAAACAAAATTTAATTTCAACAAAAATGGTTTTTACCGTTTCCAAAAAAAGCGTTTGTTTTTCCCATGGTAACATTTTTTTATACAGTTGTTTCATTGTAATGCTTTACAGGGTTAGCTCCAGGCACCAGCACAGCAAGCAGGTGCTTGGAGCGGCCAACGGAAAGGGGCGGCACGTACAGCTCTTCGGCAGCAATTCGGCGGTGGGTCTCTCAGTCCCTCTCGGAAGGAAGGACCTGCCGCCGAATTGCTGCCAAAGAATGAAGCGGCAGCAGAAGAGCTGCTGCAGAAATGTGTCACCGATCGTGGCTTTTGTTGTTGTTTTTTTGGCCGCTTGGAGCAGCAAAAACGCTGGAGCTGGCCCTGATGCTGTAGCAGTTCCATGCTTTGGAGTGTAGTGAGTGGGCGTGGCCTCCATCTGAGATTGGCAGGGAGGAACCACCACCCACCCCGTGCTGGGCAGAGCCAAGAAGGCCATGCCTACCATGCCAGAAGTAGAGGGGCTGGACAAGAAATACAAAAGGCGGGTCCTGCAGTGCAGTTGGGCTGGAGCCACCAAGGGACACAGACACTCCCCACCCGCTGCTGGAGCAGGAATCCAAAGAGGACCCCTGCTGTGCTGAGGACTCGCCAGACACCCCAGGCACTGAGGAGCTTCTGGGACTGCCACTGGCGGTGAACACTGAGGAGACAGAAGATGACCCCGAGATCCAGGTACATCCTGAGGGAAGAGGAGGAAGTAGCCCAGAGACAGCCGACTATTGTCTGGCGACATTGCTACCTGAATCTAGGTCAGCTTGTTGCAGCTGGATTCCCCGCTGACCCAGTGGTAGAACCATCTGCTACTGTTAGGGCCCTGGTCTGAGACCCGGTGGAGTAGGGTGGGCCCAGGTCCCCCTACCCCTCACTGCCAACCCCACCCCTGGGGTGGCAGCCTTCCTGCTGTAGGCCAAGAGGCTTGCGCTTGTCAGCTGTCTGCCAGAGCCAGGATACCCGACCATTTGTTGCTCTGCCCTGGCTGAGGGCCAGAGCCCCTAGACTCTTTGGTGCCCCGCCCTGCCCGAGGGCCTAGGCTCCTAGGCTGCCCTGCCTGAGGGCCAGAACCCTAGATTGTTTGGGGCTCCACCCTGCCTGAGGGCTTGAGCCCCAGAGGCTGATCACTGTTCAGCCCAGTTCAGATGGCCCGGACTACAGAGACAGCTAATCTTTCCCCTTTTCAGATTGCATTTCTAGGAATGGGACAGCAACAGGGTGTGGCCTCCCTCCAAGATTGATAGGGAGGAACAGCCACGCACTCCTACGTGGAGCAAGGATTTGAAATTTGGCAGGGATGTCATCCAATTATCAGGATCCTGTCTCTTTGTCATCCCCATAAAAATCTGCCCAAATCTTGCCAAGTTATAGGCTTCTGAAAAAAATCTCAGTTTGCACATGCTCAGTAGAGACTTGTAGAGTCAGGCAGCTAAACTCTCTGAAGATTCCAGGTGTGCTGAGCATGCTATATCTCCACACAGCTCCTATGGGACAATTGGACAATATATGTGCCATCCCCACAAAGCAACTGAGTATGCTTCATCCCAGGGTGGCAGGGCCTGAGTAGGACTTTCCCAGCAATTACTCCTTCAGGGTGATGTGGACTGCTGTGACACCAGGGACAGGAACTGCGAGCAGGAAGATTGTCTCTCCTGTGCTCTCAGTGCTTCCCTTACTGTGGCTAGTCAGTTTGGAGGAGGAGGAAGCATCATGACTCAAATTCAGAGGGGTGAGGAACGTGGGATGGGAGGGAGGCAGATAAGTGCCCTAGACATCTCAAATTGGGCACCCAAAATTAGAGAACACAATTGACCTTCATCTCTCTGTGCTTCAGTTGCCCATCTGTAAAGTAGGGATAATACCACCTCCTCCCCTCACAGGGGTGTGGTGAAGACAAATTGATTAGTGTTTATGAAGCACTCAGATACTACAGTGATGAGCACCATAGAAAAGCCCATGAGAAAATTAATAATTCTGTCTTCAGAGCAGGGTTTGAATAGTGTGCAGAAAAAAAGGCCTGAGGCCACACAATGAACAATGAGGAGAAAACAATATATTGAATAGCTGCTCCTTAAGTGAGCACCAGCAGCTTGTGCACTGAATGAGGTGGTGATCCTGTGGAAAAAATAGTATGTAATCATGTAATTAAAGACCATGTCGTAATGTATGCACACAAGAGGGCCAAATTAAGATTGCACAAGCAACTATAATTCTGGCATTTCCTAACTTTTGAGTGCTTGACTTTGCAACCTTAATAATGTTGTTTTAATATAGGGCTTTTTTAAAAATGTAATTATAATCAATGGGAGGAAACTGAATAAGATGTTAGACGGTAATGAGGAGGGGATAGATAATCGTATGGGGAAAAAAATCACAGTATGTTGTTCATTAAAGGATGGTACAATATCTCCTCCTCTAGACTACAATATTCCATTTGGATCATCTTATCTCAAATGAGAAATAACTGAAATAAAAAATGTCTGGAGGGAAAAAAGAAAGTTATGCGAAATAATAGAAGCAGAGAACAGTTTTCATACAAAGAGTTATAAAAGACCAGAGTTAATTAATTTGGAAAAGGAAAGAGCAAGAGGAGACACAACAATAGAATTGATACAAAATACAGATTGGTTGAGTGCTTTTATTTACCCTCTCCCATCATCAGGGCCGGCTCTGGCTTTTTTGCCGCCCCAGGCGGCCGGGGGGAGGGCGCTGGAGGGGAGGGCGGCCGGAGCACTGGGAGGAGGGCGGCGAGCCCCGGCGGGGGCTCGGCTTTCCCCCCCACCCCGACGGCAGGGCGGCGAGCACCCTGTGGCCCCACTCTCCCCGGCGGCCGGAGCGCCGCGCCACCCCCCTCCAGGTGCCGCCCCAAGCACCAGCTTGGGTGCCTGGTGCCTGGAGCCGGCCCTGCCCATCATAAGCAAGAGGGCATTCAATGAAACTTACAATGCAACAAATTTAAAACAGGTCCAAAGAAATACTTTAACAAAAATTAACCTCCGGAACTCACTGCTGCTAGATACTATTAAGGTAAATAACATAGTCTCTAAAAAGTAGTCAACATTTATATGAATGAGAATAGTATTTGCATTTACACTTGTTCAAATAAAATGACAAAGCCTGTCATTTCTCATATGCCTCTTCCCCACTCCAGGAAATTAATTTTTTAAACATTAATTTGCAAAAATTATATAGATAAGAAAATGTAGTCTATCTCCTTCACAGACACACCCTACATGAAGAGATAGTGGCAGATTACCATATGGGGTCAGGAAGTAATTTTCCCCATGATACAATATTACACAAGAAAGTTTATGATGAGGCTTTGTCTGGCGCAACTGACATAGGCCACTGTCAGACACATGATACCAGACTACATGGATTATTTGTCTATTTCAGTGTGATCATTCCTATTTACAGAAAAGAGTAAAGGATAATTCATATTTACAGTAAAGGATGATTATCAAAAAAGGATGGTGGTTAGGGCCGTAGCCTGGGACTCTGGATACCCAAATTAAATTCTCTGCTGTGCCACAGAATTCCTTTGAGATCTTGCTTGGACAAGTCATGTCTTCACTGCACAGTTAACCCAGGCTCCTGAGCAGGTTTTAGCCCAACTCCCGTACCATTCACACACAAAAACCTCTGACCTGAATTTGAAGATGCTTTAAGCCTGAGTTATTTTACATGACTGGGGGTACAGGTTAGAACCTGGGCTCTTTTTGAACTGGGGTTGGAACCTGCCCCTCCAGAGATGACACAGGCAAAAATCACTCAAGTGCTGATAGTCCTCCAATGCCTTTCCTACAATTCGCTCCAAAGCACAGGCACATTCTCCCGCAATTGATACAAATTGACTGGGAAAGAATCCTACAGCGTCTCAGCACCACAACCCATGGACCATGACCCATGCCACATGGGTGAGTGCAGAAACAGTGAGGACACAATATTGCGGGTAGGGCTGTGCCATGGGGATGCTTGCACACGGGCGAGGCTAACCTGGGGGCCAATTACCTAAGTTACTGTGCAGTGAAGATATACCCCTAATCTTTGTGCCTCATTTTCCTATCTGTAAAATAGAGATGCTACCCTGGCTCACAGCAATGTTGTGAGCTACTGAGACACTACAGTAACGTGGGTCGTATAAATACCTAAGATAGACAGAAAATGATTTTTGAAACACATCACCCCTTTGAAAGAAAAAAAAAGATCTAGTCTTAGTAGTGACAGACAATCAAACTCACAACATTGCCTTCTCCCCACAAAAGCTAGTTCCTGTGGAAAAATTAAGGACTTTTCGGGGAAGGCAAAAGAATAAAACTCAGGAAAAGGCTGCAGCTGTAAAAATCTGTTAAAAGCATTCATTTCAAAACCCAAAGCCACCTGAAATAAATTGTTTCATTAGCAGCACCTGAAACAGACAGGTATCAGATCAGTAAATATAAGGAGACAAGTCATAGCCTGCATCAGAGACTGCTGTAGCTGTTTGCAACTGGGTTGCACAACTACACCTTTCCACTTCTGCTCAGCGAGATGAGAACATACAGTAACATTTTAGGCTGTAAACAGTTGTGGCTTCTTATGACAGGCCTTGGAATAGGCCTGGTTTTTAATAGCAGGACTACAGTGGGCCTGGTGAAATTTAGGGCAAAGTATGCCACATCCCCATGCCAGGATGCTTATTTTTTAAACTTTAACTTGCAAAAATTATAGATAAGAAAATGTGCCCCAACTCCTCCAGGGAGATGTCCTGCAACAAATGATAGAGAAGAGGGAAGATGTACCTACTGTAACATGTACAGACCACTTGAAAATTGTCCCTCCGAGCTCATAAAAAAATTGGCATTGTGTGGAGACAAAGCTAGTAGAAAGCATTCGGCAGCAGTGAGACCTCAGTGGCCACAAGACCTAACATACTTCATCTTTAGTACAGACTTACTGTCTGTGGAAAATAAAAATTCCATCATGCAGTGCTAACATGCTGCTTGGCTCAATATAGAGAATTGCATGCTGGGACCTCTGGTTCTATTCTATGATGCATGGAGCTTCAATCAGCTCATTTTCATGCCTAGAGATGGTTGGAAAATGGGGGTTGAGGGACCTGTGGAAAATTTCAAGACAAAGCATTTTTTTCATATTTACTAAATTTTCTACAGAAAATTTTAGATTTTTTTGGTGAAATATTGTAAACCAAAATATTTTGCTCCCATTTTTATCTATGGTCCAGACTTGGTGGCCAGAGTACATTTCGCACATGCACCGCTTTCTCCCCTCTTGGTGTTGTCATGGGGGGGGATCTCAGGCATTCTGTTTTTCAATTAAAATATTGAAATTTTCTACAGACAGCAGACAAGTTTTCAAATAATTGAACTTAGTCAGAAACCTAATTTTCTGTCAAAAATAATTTGGATGGAAAAATTTTGACCAACTCAATTTAAGCCACCCAGGTGAGGCCCTTATGCAAACTGTCCCTGTTAGAGGGACAACTTTGGGGTGTTCTTGTCAAATCACTCCAGCTTAGAATGTACCTATACTTTGACTGTTCCAATGCTAGTTAATGAATGAGACTCCCTCTCCATGCCGGATACTGGTTCTGACTTTCTCACCTGGGGAATCTATACAAAACTCAATCACAATGGGCTGCTTGCCTATATGAAATGGATTCTAATTATTCCCCAAGCCTAGCAGTCTCTGCAGCACCTCCATGAGCCCTCCTCCCTCTCTCTCTCTCTCTCTCTCTCTCTCAGAGGGTCAGGCACCTCCCAGATTTCTAGGCCCAAATTCGGATCATGGGTGTAAGTAATTGAAATACAATTGACTTCGGTGGAATTGAACCCGTTTGCACCAGGTCTAATTATGTTGTATAATATTTCCTGCACGTGAAAGAGTGATACAGTGGCTGAGGCCCTGCCCAAGTGATACATTTTCTCTCAGTCAGCAAGCCATTGGAAGAAAATATAGGAAGCATGAAGGTAAAGAAAACAAGTAGCAGTTTCAGATACCCACACTCATACCTATTCGCCGAAATTATAGGTAGAGCTGGTAGCAATGCCTGTACTTAAGGCTGCTGACACCTCCCACCATCAAACTTTGTTTTCAGTTGCTTATAACTTTACCAAACTTAAACTGTTCAGGCTGAAATGTTTCTACGCTGGGTGTCTGCCTCCAGTTGATTTTTTTAAGTTTCATCTAAAATGGTTCAGCTATTACCAAGAACAAGATTAGGAGAAAATATGTTATTTTGCCCATATTTTAAAAATTGCTACAACCATTTCATTGAAAAACTGTTTCTAGTGCCTTTTTTGGAGCAGGGACTTGAATTTGGATGAGGAAGAGATCTCCCTGCTATAGAGATGTGCCTGTTGCTGTCCCTGTGAAAATTCGCACAAATATGGTCCAGTTAGAAGCCTCTGAAAAAGACTCGGTAAAGACTAGTCACAGCTGGCATGCTCCATCTCTTCACAGGTTCTATATACAGAAAGATAGATATTCTATATACAGCCTATGGATGTGCCATCCCATCACAGGACTGCAGGGACTTTCTCTACAGTTGTTCCCTCTGGCTACTGCAGGACTGTAGTGCCAGGCGCAGGAACGGAGAGCAGGGAGACCGTCTCTCCTGTGCGGGAAACAGTCCCACTGCTTGTGCCCAGGCAGCATGGAGGAGAAGGAGGAAACTGTCTGACAAGGATACAGAAGGGAAGAAGGGAATGGGGTTTCATGAGCCAGAAGGTGAGGAACAGAGGAGTTGGGGAACAGGAGCTGGTTGTGGGTGGACAGGAGGAGAGAGGAGGGGGCTGAAAGCATGTTTAGGGGGAGAAAGGTGCAAAGGAGGGAGGGGCAGGGGACAGGGTAGCATGGTTGATTTATAAACACTAGAGCACATTCCCCTCCAGAACCTAGAATTGGACCAGGAGTCCTGAGTCTCAAAATTCCTCTGCTGTCAGAAAAGCTATGAAACCCCCTGGCAAAGTATGTGTTTCATCCTTTCTAGTGGCTGGTCCACATAGAGGATAACAGCCTGTTACTGCTATCTGTTACTCTGCTAGCTTAAATGGTAGAGGCCAGTGCTATGGACCTAAAGATCTGAACTCTGCTAATGACCCAAGATTGGGGTCAATATGGCTCCACATGATTGAATTTCTGGTGTTGGTTTTTTTTTTTTTTTTTTTCAGTTTGTGGTTTAAAAAAAATAGTTTGTGTGTATAATTTCCTATGTTAGAAGAACATTATTAAGGTTGCAAGGTCAAGCTCTCCAAAGTTAGGCAACGTCAGATTTAAGGCTGCCTATGCAACCTTAATTTGCCCACTTGTGCATATGCATTATAATATTATGTTTAATAACATGATCACATACAGTAACTCCTTACTTAACGTCCTCCCACATAACGTTGTTTCGAAGTTACGTCGCTGCTCCATTAGGGAACATGTTCGTTTAAAGTTGTGCAATGCTCCCTTATCATGTCGTTTGGCTGACTTTACAAGGGAGCATTGCACAAGTTCCTTTTCTCCACCTCCTCCCCCTCCCTCCCAGCGCTTCCCCTGCACCAAACAGCTGTTTGGCAGCGCTTAGGACTTTCTGGGAGGGAGGGAGGGAGGAAGGGAAGGAGGGAGCGAGCGAGCGGGGAAGCTGGAGGACTCAGGAGGAGCAGGGGCAGCCGCGCAGCCAGCTGCCGGAGAGAAGCGGCGCTTTCCCCTTCAAAGCTGGCTGGAGAGAAGCGGCGCTTTGAAGGGGAAAGCGCCGCTTCTCTCCAGCCGCTGGCTGTGCGGCTGCCCCTGCTCCTCCTGAGTCCTCCGGCCCATGCTCACAGGGCTGCATTTCAAAAGGGGTTTTAGAGCTACAAGCCAGGGCCCCGGGGCCCCCTTAGCCCAGGGCCCTGCAGCCCCTGCGTTCCGGGTGGCCCTGCCTGCTGGGGGGAGGGGCGGAGAGACCAGCTCCCAGAATCACGGCTCCCAGAATCGCGACCATGGGGGCGGAGCCATGCTGCGCAGAGCCACCTGCACACCCCCTGCATCACACAGGAGCTGCCCCAGGTAAGTGCTCTGCACCTCCTGCCTGCCCCAGCCCTTAGCCTCCTCCCGCACCCCCACCCTGAGTGCCCTCCCGCACCCTAACTCCCTCCCAGACCCCGCACCCCCACCCTGAGCGCCCTCCCACACCCTAACTCCCTCCCAGACCCTGCACCCCCACCCTGAGCGCCCTCCCGCACCCTAACTCCCTCCCAGACCCTGCACCCCCACCCTGAGCCCCAGGGGTAAGCCAGGGGCACCTCTCCACCATAGTACAGTACAGTACTGTACAGTATATAATGCCTTTTGTCTGCCCCCAAAAAATGTCCTTGGAACCTAACCCCCCACATTTACATTAAATCTTATGGGAAATTGGATTCGTTTAACATCGTTTCACTTAAAGTTGTATTTTTCAGGAACATAACTACAACGTTAAGTGAGGAGTTACTGTACTCTTCTTTTCCACAGGACTCCTGCCTCCTTCAGTGCACAGGATGGATGATTCTCTTGGGAGTAAACAAGTGCAGGAAGAGAAAGGTTGGTCTCATTGTTAAGGCAGTTGAATGCTGCCCTGGAGAAATGGATTCTACCCCTGCCTCTGCCACAGAGTTCCTACATGATACTAGGCAAGTCGCTTAAACCAACCTTTTCTCTGGTTTTCCTAATTTTGTGTTCCCCATTTTCTGGGTGCCTGACTTGAGACAACGGGGACTGATTTGCAGAGGTGCTGAGCACTCACAGCTGCAGCTGAAGTCAGTTAGAACTGGCCTTTAATGTGCTATGAAAAAATGCCAAGTACTCTGGAAAATGAGTGTGTCTCAAGTTGGGCATCCGAAATTAGTTGACACTTGAAAATTTTGTTCTTAATTTCTCTGTACCTCAGCTCCCTAGCTGTAAAAAGGGGATAATACCAGCTAATCTCAGGATGTTAGTGACGACACATTCACTAATGTTTATGAAGCACTCGGGTACTACTGTAAAAGCACCACAGAAAAGCCCAAGAGGAAACTAATAATTTTGTATTCAGTGCAGAGTCTGTAAGATGGATTTGAATGAAGAGGATAAAAAGAAACATTGAATGAGGCAGGGGTCCTCAGGAAAAAATAGTATGTAATCATGTAATTAAAGACCAGACCATAATCATATGGTCAAGGAGGCCAAATTGAAGTTGCACAGGCAACCAGATACAAAAAAATAGTCCCAATAATTTTTTTAAACTCTCTCAAACATTTCAAAAATAATTTTCTTGTAAAATGTGTCATATACAGAATACAAACATGCATGGTGATGTAGCCTGACGTCGTGGTGGTGTAGCTTGATATAAAGATACAGGCCCCACGCACTTAGGCCCAGATCCACAAAAGTACTTACATGCCTAACCCCCAGACTTAAGTGCCTACATCCCATTTTTAGGCACCACTGTGATCCACAAAACTCCTGCTTGGCTGCCACCAGACCCTGTAAGTGCCTAAACTCCCTCAGTGCCTATGCTTTTGCTGCAAAAGTTCCCTAGGCACCTACGTTGCAGTCTCTGAGCATGTGCATGGCGACCTCCATCTAGGCACTCGAACACCTATCTCCCGCCTAAGCCCCAGAGTGATTCACAAATGGGGGAAGATAGGCATTTGGCTGTCTAAGTCATGTACAGGGCCTGTAAGCATGCTCAGAGGCTGCCAAGATCTACCAAAAAAAAAAGCAAGGTAGAGCCTATTCCTTGTAACTCTTAGCCCAGTGGTTTGGGTACAGTCCCAAGATATGGGAAGCCCCTGGTTCAAGTCCCCCTTCTGCTTGATCAGGAGCAGAGATGAGTAGGGAGCTGCTATCTCTCAGGTGAGTGCTTTAAACACTGGGCTACAGAGTCATTCTTACTCTTTTTCTGGCCCAATTAATATTTAATTATTCAATTATTTAATTGAAGTGGAACAACTTCAACAGGCTAGATTGAGGGAGCGCCACATCAGAATATCCCATAGCCCAGTGGTTAGAGCATGCAGCAGAGAGGTGATAAGCTTCTGTTCAAATCCCTTCTCCTCATCAGGCAGAGAGGCAACTGGAACAAGAGGTCTCCCACATCCAGGTGAGCACCCTGACCATTGGGCTAAAGCAGGGGTTTTTGAACTGGGGGTTATAACATGGAGGTTGCAAGTACATGCATAAAACAGAGGGCAACTGCCATAAAATATATAGTGTGGCAAAGTACCTTCTTCTCCTCAGCAGGCTCAGTCCTTTTTAG
>NW_020664463.1:16212550-16214060 GCF_002925995.2 Terrapene triunguis | reverse complement strand
GACTGATTACTACCCCCTTTGTAGCTGTTTGCCCTGGGTTTGCCACAATAGTTTAAATCTAGTGTTTTAGAAAATTATACACAGCTTTCCATCACAATGTAGTGTATTTACTTCAAAAAGTATTGTAAACGTATAATGCAGTGATTGTTATTCCTAAACAAAATATATATTTGTATTATCACCACTTTAAGGAAATTGGACTCTGAGGATTGTAGTATCATGCATGCAGGTTTGTTGTCTTGAGATTAAAAAGGTGGAACTGAGACAACATTCAAGGGCTTGATTGTTCAGCAATTGAAGAGCTGCATTAAACCGCAGACCAATCAGAACACTGAGACCGGCAAATAAAAAAGTAATTTATAATTTAACAATCAAACACACAGGTAGGGATGGCACTGTGGGAGTGTCTGCAGGGGCTATAGCCATCTCAAAATTTGCCTTAAGACCCTGTAGCCACCCCTCCTAGCATAAAGGGCAAACATTACACAGAAGGGTGGCATGGCATGGCATTACTTCTTACTCTACAATTCAGGGCGGCTGTTGATGATGATGGTGGCGCTGCCTTCAGAACTGGGCACCTGGCCAGCAGCCGCAACTCTCCAGCTGCCCAGCTCTGAAGGCAGTGCCGCCGCCAGCAGCAGCGCAGAAGTAAGAGTGGTAATGGGGTGCTAAGTCTGCTGCAAAAAGTGATATTGACAAAAAAATTGCATTAAAGAGTAAATATTTTTTAAAATAACTTTTCTGCTTATAATAATAATTTGATAAAAATGTTTTAATCTTACTTTAAAAGTGGTTAGAAAAGGTAAATTCATGTTAAACAATAGGGTTATAAATTTACCATTTAAAATAGTGTTAAATATAAAAAAAGTGGTTTTTAATTTAAGGGGGGGTTGCACTCAGAAGCTTCCTGTGTGAAAGGGGTCGCCAATACAAAAAGTTTGAGAACCATCGAGCTAAAGTTCTGAAGGAGGTCTTCCCCTCTGCTGTTGTGTGTAGACCTAGGCAGCCTCCGAGCATGCCCACCAGAGCAGGCTCCACATGCAAACAGCACCAATCTTCCCTCTGGTTCATGGATTGTGAGCAGAGATAGGCACCTCCCTGCAGCCCGAACTTAAATGCCGCTTTGTGAGAGGGTTGGTGCTTAGGCCACACTCCTCTCCTTGCTATCATCCGTTGGCTAACTTAGGCAGCTCACTGACCAGCATGCTGGCTTTGTGAATCACACTCCCTGACCCCTTCCTCTCCCCATTCATGTTATAGGGAGACTAGGCACCTAACTCAGGATTTGTGGATCCCAGTGTTTTCCTGTGATTTTCTAGGCACTTAGAAAGGTAGGCATTGAAACACAGTGTCACAATGTCTAGGTCCCTTTGTGGCTTCAGGCCTACTTCACACAAGTAAAGTTACACACACACAACTCTGTGTGTTTTCAGAGTCTTTCTCACCACTTGTCTGGGAGGACGCTGTCAAGGCTCCTTCCCCACTCTGAACTTTAGGGCACAGATGTGGG
>NW_020664463.1:16152154-16202550 GCF_002925995.2 Terrapene triunguis | reverse complement strand
CCCACATCTGTGCCCTAAAGTTCAGAGTGGGGAAGGAGCCTTGACAGATGCACTCATAGCTAATATGCCCATTCTAAAACTATATTGATAAAACCTGTATAACCCACCATCCCACTCTATATGGAGATGGGCATCATGGGTTAGATTCCTTTCTGCATCTGCACTCCACTCACCACAAGGGAGTGCCACAAAGAGTTAGTCAGATACATCTCCTGGATCCTGGCATTGTGTAAGTTAAAGCAGCCATGCACAGGCCTAGGATTCCTATGGGAGCCTACACCACTGGGGTCTCGTTTAGTTCTGCTGTTCCTCTTTCCTACCCCACCTGCCCCCTTCATTTGCTGAGGAGAAGCTGGCACAGGAGCTAAATCTGCCAGCTTCATGCCAGCAGAAAGCTCCCCTCTCCAGGAGAATTCTGTGCTACCCATTTGCAGCCCAAATCCTGCCCTACCTGTAAATGTTCATTTACTCAGGAGAGGTCAGTTCAAATGCGACAGCTGCTTTTCAAAGTGGCAACAAATTGCAGCAAAGGTCACGTGGTGAATCAGTGGTTCATGGCAAGCCAGGCCTACAGCATGCACCTTTTGACTCCTGTAGAAGCCCCTCGATCTTCCAGCCAGACTTGTTGACTTTGGAAGGGCCTTGGCTCCATTCTCAGAGGTTTGAAATTTGGGATGCTAGCTTTGGACATCTTTTCAAAGCAGGCACGCCCCTTCTTTAAAAAAGCCAGTACATCATTTCTTAGCCACATACGTGTATATTAAAGCTGGAGTATAGCCTATCTCTGCTGTGTTCCCACAGAGAAAACTGGTGGCCACCTGTCAGTAGGGAGCATCCCTCATGTTGAATAAGAATTATGGACAAACCTAAACCTCTGGTCATTGCAAGTTAAAAAGTGAAAATTGCCTTCTTTGCCCGGAGTCTGGCCCAAGAAATCTTGTAATTCTTTGTGACTGGCTTAAATAAGCGGAAAATTATGTTCAGACTTTCAGACGTAATCCAGGTGTCCTTAATTTCTTCTGGGCTTTTAAGGTTGCCACCCTGGCTCACCATAAATCTATTGCTTAAAGGTCATATGCAACAATAAAACAGATGATTTATCTTCAGCCAGAATTCTTGACAGTGAGACTTTCTGAAAATTTGGAAAAAAACCTGCACCATCCTGTGTGTTCTTTACATGGGCAAAAGAAGGTTTGTCACATTTCACAAAACTTTACATTTATCAGCCTTAAAAAAAAACCCCAAAATATCTATTTACATTTCATGTGGTTTTCATAGCTTCCCTTGGCTGCTTTGATTCACTGTCAAAAATATTTGCATTTAAACAAGTGCTTTGAACCCATTTGGCCCCATCCTTTCCTTTGTACCCTCTTACCTTGCCATGCGGTGAATTAAAAAGGCTGGATTTATTTCATCACTGACTTAGGGCCCAATCCTTCAAATAAATGTGCTAATGCAGATCCTTAAACCCACGTGGAGTCTATGAGACTCACTCAGGTACCATTGACTTAAATGTGAGTCGGGTCAGGCCCTTACTGGAGCCAAAGGGAACAAATGCAGTTTATATTTTACATAATGTCTTCCTGGACAACATCACAGAACTCTTCAAAGAATCAATCATAAGCAAAGAGAGGTTCATCTCTGTTGAACCTGGGTAGCCTTGGCCAGTGTCCCATGGACTTCTTTTGAGACATCTGAAATATCCCAGTTTTCCATTTAATCAAACAAAACAATCGGTTTGTTCAAGGTGTATTGCTACACCAAATAAAATGTGTTACAAAGGGACAAAGAATGAGGAATGACAATGGAATGGGGATTCACTGTGATGAGCACTGCATGGAGTGAAGAGAAAAACCAAATGAGTGTAGAGTGTTCTTTTACTCATGAGACTATTAATGACACTTGCTCAGTGCTTCATGTTATGCACATTCAGGACACTAAGTAACTGGGGAAAAAATCCTCTGCTCTGAAAAATATACGTGTGGCTGTTGAGTCAGAAGCTGACAGTAAAGACACCAGCATGCACTTTAAAAAAAGAAGAGTACTTTTGTCTTTTGTATGCCTATTGTGTGGCCCAAAATAATCTTAAATGAGTCCTGTTCTTCAATTATGAAGATATGGTCACCTGAATTGTAAACTACTAGGAAAATATAGTTATACTCTGGAAAATGACTCTATAAAGAGAATGACATTTTTGTGCTTCGTGTTTATTGCCTCTCAATGATTTCCATATCAAATGTGCCTCATTCACTGGAAAAATTTGTACTTATTTTTTATTCTATAAAGGTTCTTATACTGCCTTCAGCACTGTAGCATCTGAGTGTCTTCCAGTAGTGCATTAAGAGATGACTAATATCTGCCACATGTGGTTTGTTCTCTCTCATCCTCTCCCCCAGGGGAGAACTGTGTGCACAGTTGTGTTTTTTTTTGTTTTGGGAGTTTTGTTTTGGGTTTTCATTTACTTTACACACTGTATGTGTTTATATTAGAGAAAGCCAGGTCGAAGATGTGGACCTTGCACTTGGAGCAGAAGGTGTTGAGGTTTGTGAAAACTCCTGTGGGAGTTCATTCCACATTCTCAAACCAGCCCCCAAGAAAGTTCTGTCTACCGCACAGAGGAGATTTACCCTTATTGTAGAACATTCCACTGGCAGGGGGGCTGGAACAATTTGTATAGTGGAGGTGCTGAGAACTATTGACCCAAACTGTAAACTCTGTAAGTGATGGGAACCATTTCAAACCAGGGGGTGCTGCCGCACCCCCAGCACTCCGAGTTCCAGGACCTATGTCCACTGGGCCTTAAGAGCAGGGCTATTGACCACGGTCTTCATCACGCTTTAGGCAATCTTTTAGATATGCTAGGCCCAAGCCACTGAGTGCCGTGAAGACAAGAGCCAAGACCTTGAATTTATTTGACTCAATTTTCCTAATTCCAGACCAGCAAACACACACTGAGGTCTGAAACACAAGCTGGGTTCTTTCCTACTCATCACCAGTAATAGAGAGAGACTGCAGGCCAAATTATACCTCCAGTGACAACTGTGCAACCTTTTGTCTCTCAATTATGTCCTCGGTGACAGCTGTGTAAACTCAATGCCGTCAGTGGGTTTGCACAGGTGTAATTGTTTGGGGTTTAGTAAACAGTTCTGCTGATGATACCCAAGAAGGAATGAAAGCCAACTCTGCTCTCTCTTGGCTGAATTGACTCCCCAGAACTTCCAGGGAAACTTATTTTAAAGTCAACAGATACAACTCTGAAAACTCACAGCGAGCAGATTAGTTAAGCAATGTGTCATTTTTACAGTCACATTTTAGAGCAGAGCTACACTTTAAGGTGGGAGCTAATAAAAAGTGAAGCAGTGGTACAGAGTGAGGGAGATTTCTATGGCTATGTCTACACTGCAGGCTAGAGGTGTGATTCCCACCTTGAGGAGATACACCTGCGCTAGCGCTGATTGAGCTAGTGCTCTGAAAATAGAGTTTAGCTGCAGCCGTGCAAGCAGAGGGAGGGGCTAGCTGCCCTGAGTACATCCCCATGTGAGATACTAGGCATGTACTCAGGCCAGCAAGGCCCTACTCACCTCTTGCACCACCATGGCTACGCTATTTTTAGCACATTAGTTCAATTAGATCTAGCACTAGTATGTCTCCTTGAGGTAAGAATCACATCCCCAGCTCAAAGTGTAGACACATCTTACCTAAATGGGGCTGTATCTGTGAAAAAGCAGCCCTCGTGGGGCAGAGTTGCAGAAATGAAGAATAGCGGAATGATTAGGCAGGGCAGTAAATGATAGCAGAGGGGTAGAATGGATAGAGTGCATGGGGAGGTGTGCAAACTAGGAAAACAACTTTGAATTGCAGTTAGAATTAATGTGACAGACGATGGAGGCATTTCCCTTTGCTGTCTTGGTTTTCTTTAGCTGGGCCTAAATTTACCTCTTTTTGTGACCTGAACTGAGCGGGCCTTTCAAGATCCTCCTCCTACTAGAACCAGGAAGGCCTGAATATTCTACTCCTGCTAAGGCCTGGCCAGTGTGAAAGTGATAGGAATGTAGAAGTGCTGTCTCTTCTCCCTCTCTGAACTACAGCTTAACCAAAGATCTTCTTCCTGACACAGCCTAGATTAGGGGTCGGCAACCTTTCAGAAGTGGGGTGCCAAGTCTTCATTTATTCACTGTAATTTAAGGCTTCGCGTGCCAGTAATACATTTTAACATTTTTAAAAGGTCTCTCTCTATAAATCTATATTATATAACTAAACTATTGTTGTATGTAAAGTAAATAATAGTGCAGCGAGGTGCGCGGGCCCGGCGGCTGATATCCCAGGCTGGAGGCGGCTGAGTGGGGCTGGTGGCCAGGATCCTGGCTGACACGGAGCTGGTGGCCAGAACCCCAGACCGGCTGCAGACTGAGCGGGGCTGGTGGCCAGACCCTGGCTGGCAGGGGGCCGCTGGCCGGAACCCCAGACTGGCTGCGGGCTGAGTGGGGCCGGCAGCCAGTATCCCAGGCTGGCAGCGGGCTGAGCGGGGCCGGCGGCCGGGACCCCTTTCATCCGCCGGCTCCTGCCAGCTGGGGTCCTGGCCACCAGCCCTGCTCAGCCCGCTGCTGGCCTGAGGTTCTATTCATCCAGGCCGGCAGTGGGCTGAGTGGGGCCAGGACCCCGGCTGCCAAGGGGTCGGCGGCCAGAACCCCAGACCGGCAGCGGGCTGAGTGGGGCCAGGACCCCGGCTGCCAAGGGGCTGGCGGCCAGAACCCCAGACCAGCAGCGGGCTGAGCGGGGCCGGTGGACGGAACCCCCAGACTGGCAGCATTTTAGCCAGGTTTTTTATTGTGATTGCATTTACATAGACGTTCCAGTCAAGGGTGTTAGTCTAAATGTCTTAACCGTTCAACAGCTGAGGGAAGGGCATTGTTCAAGTCCACGAGGGAACCAGACAGCCCTTGCTGATGGATGCAGTCTGCAAGTCTATGATCTACCTCTTCTAATTGACCACAGTGGCAAAGGGGTGAGTCACAAAGGCCCCACTGTTGCACTACATCTGATCATTCTACATCTGAAGCAAGTGAGCTTTGCCCACAGATGACATGGAAGGTAAAACTAGGGGGCTGGACTGTTAGAGCTGCCGTGAGATAGTCATTGGCTACGTGTGAAGCTTGTTCTTGCCACCTACTAGACCATCTGGAGGTAACATCAAGGTCCTTTAAAGGAACTATCCAAACAGTGGTAGATCAGTGGATTAGGCACATCTTTTAAACAGGGGTAGATGTGACAAGTCTTGCAGCTTAAGTAACAGATTCTGCAAGGCAACTTGTCACCTGATGTCAGAAGGGGTAACGCTGGACAGGACCAGCAGCCAGGCCTAGTTGGTTGGTCTCATGGTACCAGTTGTTGTGCACATAGTTTCATTCAGCTGACTGTCCGTTAGTACTGTGTGAGAGGAGCTGAGCCACATCAAAGAGCAATCTTGTGCTACAGAATAGCAAAAGGCAAACCCAGAGCTTCTTAGGCCTGGTCTACACTAGGCTTTTATGTCGAATTTAGCGCCGTTATATCGAATTAACCCTGCACCCGTCCACACCACGAAGCTATTTAGTTCGACATAGAGCTCTCTTTAAATCGATTTCTGTAATCCTCCCCAACGAGGGGAGTAGCGCTAAATTCGACATGGCCATGTCGAATTAGGGTAGGTGTGGATGGAAATCGACGCTAATAGCTCCGGGAGCTATCCCACAGTGCACCACTCTGTTGACGCTCTGGACAGCAGTCTGAGCTCGGATGCTCTGACCAGCCACACCCCGGGAAAATTTGAATTCCTTTTCCTGTCTGGGCAGTTTGAATTGCAGTTTCTGTTTTGACACCGTGGCGAGCTCAGCAGCAGTGGCAACGATGCAGAGCTCTCCAGCAGAGATGGCCGTGCAATCTAATAGAAAGAGGGCCCCAGCATGGACGGATCGGGAAGTCTTGGATCTCATCGCTGTGTGGGGAGATGAGTCCGTGCTTTCCGAGCTGCGCTCCAAAAGATGGAATGCAAAGACCTATGAAAAGATCTCTAAAGCCATGGCAGAGAGAGGATACAGCCGGGATGCAACGCAGTGCCGCGTGAAAATTAAGGAGCTGAGACAAGGCTACCAGAAGACCAAAGAGGCAAACGGACGCTCCGGATCCCAGCCCCACACATCCCGTTTCTACGAGGCACTGCATTCCATCCTAGGTGCGGCCGCCACCACTACCCCACCCCTGACCGTGGACTCTGAGGATGGGATATTGTCCGCGGCCGGTTCCTCAGCGGACGGGGAAGAGGAGGAAGGAGATGAGGAGGACGAGGCAGTCGACAGCGCTTACAACGCTGATTTGCCCGACAGCCAGGAGCTCTTCATCACCCTCACAGAGATCCCCTACCAACCCTCCCCAGCCGTTATCCCAGACACAGATTCAGGGGAAGGATCAAGCAGTAAGTGTTTTAAATATCTAAACATTTATTTATAACATAACTGGCATATTTAAAATATTAACAATAGCTAAAGTGCTTTCAAACATGTAAACATTTTTTTAAAACAGAACAGGAAGATTTAAAATATTAACAGTGGGTAAAGTGCTTCAAAACATGTAAACAGGAAAGTCCAACAAAACGGGAATCTGTGCAAAGTGTGTCATGATTAGTCTGTCTTTGGGCGCTTCAATATATAGTCTATTTTAAAAAAATTTCACAATGTCCGCTTCATGATTATACTGCCCCAAACGCTGCACTCTTTTGTCCCTCCAAGGGCACCTAAGCCAAAAACTGGTCAATGTATCCGGGGATAGAGGCGACATCCTCCGGGGAGAACTCCTCATAGGCCTCCTGCAGGTGTTTTTCAAGCCTCATGAGCAGGTTCCTGGGCAGGGAGAGCTTATTAGGCCCCCCGTGGTATGAGACGTTTCCCTGCCACAACGCCAGCAGGTACTCGGGGATCATGGCCTTGCAGAGCATTGCAGCAAATGGCCCCGGTTTCTGCAGGCTGTCCCGAAGCATCCGCTCCTTCTGGCTCTCCGAGACCTTCAGGAGGGTGATGTCTGGCATGACTCCCTGCTGTGAATTAGGTAGGGGAAAGTTAGTATTGGGACTGCTTGCCCGTCCCTTTACAGAACTGCAACCGCCGGTTTACAGCCACGCGGTTTACAGCCGCGAGGGGGTGGGACAGGGCCAGAGTTCATGCTTGCAGGATTGCTGCCAGCAGAGACTCGCATTGCTTTCTACGTGAAAGGAGGCCAGTGCCACTCTTAAAGTTTTAAGCAGCCACAAGTCTACGGCTTACCATGTTTGCCATCTAGACAAAGTCCGGTGTCCTGCCCTGCTCCTCAGCTCGCCACAGCAAGACCGCAGGCACTGTAGGCGAGGGCCGAAAATTCGACCTTGTCCTCAGTGCGCGTGTGATAGGTGCTCTGCATGGTCTTGTTGAAAGACTATGTTCTCTGTTCACAGATACATTGATCTGTCTCAGGAATTCACTCCCTTTTTCCAATTCCCACAGCCCCATCTGCCCAGAGGCTAGCGCACATTAGGAGGAGGAAGAAGAGGACACGGGAAGACATGTTTGCTGAACTAATGGCATGCTCCCGAGCACAGGCAGCCCAGCAGACACAGTGGAGGGAGAACTTGTCCCAAATGCACCGGGCAAACATTGAACGGGAGGAGAGGTGGCGACAGGAGGACTGGCAGGCTACTCAAACGCTGCTTGGACTAATGAGGGAGCAAACGGACACGCTCCGCCGCCTTGTGGATGTTCTGCAGGACCGGAGGCAGGAGGAGAGAGCCCCGCTGCAGTCTCTCTCTAACTGCCCTGCCCCGCCACCAAGTCCCATACCCCCCTCACCCAAAGTCCAAACACGGAGGGGCGGAAGGGGCCGTGAAAAATTTCACTCCACCCCTGCGGACTGCTCTACCACTAGAAGGCTCTCATTCCCCAAAATTTGAAAAGTCCTTTCCTACCCGCCTCACACAAGACCCCGTCCAAGTTTCACCCCCCCGTTCCATGTGCGGTTGTTAATAAAAAATACGTTTCTGTTCATTACTGTTTCCATCCTCTTCTTTTGGAGGAGAGTCTGTCTGAAGGGGGGGGGAAGGGGCTTGGTAATTGGACAGGACAGTCACCTTTAGCAGGGGGCAGGTCCAGCAGCAGGGCACATATACAGTGCAGTGACTAGTTATCCTGGTCAGTCTGGGAGGTGGTTTTCATGTTCTGTGTGGTGGGGCGGGGGGGTGTTGCTCTGTGACTTTGTGGCGGGGGAGGGCAGTTACAGATCTTATGCAGCGGTCCTTACCCTGGATCACAGAGCCGCGCAGCAGGGGATCTGTAACCCTCCTCCCCCTGCAAGACAGTCACATAGCCGACACATACACGCAGTCCCGGCCAGGAGGGCTGGCAGGCTCCATTGAAACAACCAGTCTACCACCGCGGAGCCTGTCATTCCTGGAGTTTAGAAGCATCATTTGCATCACAACACTAAACCCGCCCCCCGCCACAGTCTGCGTCCCAGGTTTAAAACATTCCCGCGAAAACAGTAATAAAGACAACGGTGTCCATTAACAAAACAGAACAGATTTTATTTTTTGGGAAGGGGGTGAAGGGGGTATGTAACTGGAGAGGATAGTCGACGGCAACTGGGTAAAGAAACAGGGGCAAGTTCAGCTTCTGTGTCCACAAACTTAAAAGTCACTGGGTACCCTGCTCAGCCTTGAAACTGGCTTTCAAAGCCTCCCGGATGCACAGCACGTCCCGCTGGGCTCTTCTAATCGCCCGGCTGTCTGGCTGGGCGTAATCAGCAGCCAGGCTATTTGCCTCAACCTCCCACCCCGCCATAAAGGTCTCCCCCTTGCTCTCACACAGATTGTGGAGCACACAGCAAGCTGCAATAATGATGGGGATATTGGTTTCGCTGAGATCACAGCGAGTCAGTAAGCTTCTCCATCTCCCCTTGAGACGGCCAAAAGCACACTCCACCACCATTCTGCACTTGCTCAGCCGGTAGTTGAAGAGTTCTTGTGCAGTGTCCAGGGCGCCAGTATAGGGCTTCATGAGCCAGGGCATTAGCGGGTAGGCTGGGTCCCCGAGGATCACTGTAGGCATCTCCACATCCCCAACAGTTATCTTGTGGTCCGGGAAGTAAATGCCTTCCTGCAGCCGTCTAAACAGACCAGAGTTCCTGAACACACGAGCGTCATGAACCTTGCCCAGCCATCCGACGTTGATGTTTGTAAAACGTCCCCGATGGTCCACCAGTGCTTGCAGCACCATTGAAAAGTAGCCCTTTCTATTGACGTACTGGCTGGCCTGGTGGCCCGGTCCCAGGATAGGGATGTGAGTCCCATCTATAGCCCCACCGCAGTTTGGGAATCCCATCGCAGCGAAGCCATCTATGATGGCCTGCGCGTTTCCCAGGGTCACTACCTTTGACAGCAGTACCTTGACGATTGCCTTGGCTACTTGCAGGACAACAACCCCCACGGTAGATTTGCCCACGCCAAAGTGGTTCGCGACTGACCGGTAGCTGTCCGGCGTTGCAAGCTTCCAGAGGGCTATGGCCACTCGCTTCTGGACAGTCAGGGCTGCTCGCATGCGGGTGTCCTTGCGCTTCAGGGCAGGGGACAGCAACTCACAAAGTTCCAGGAAAGTCCCCTTCCGCATGCGAAAGTTTCGCAGCCACTGGGATTCATCCCAGACCTGAAGCACTATGCGGTCCCACCAGTCCGTGCTTGTTTCCCGGGCCCAGAATCGCCGTTCAACAAAATCCACATGCCCCATTGCAAACGTGATGTCCTCGGCGCTGGGTGTCGTGGTTTCTGACAGCTCTGTGCTACTCTCCGACTTCAGGCCCTCACTCCGCTGCCGTAGCCTCCTCGCCTGATTTCTCTGCATCTGCCTCTGGGAAAGGTGTATGATAAGGTGCGAGGCGTTGAGAACGGCCACAACTGCAGCGATGGTCGCAGCGGGATCCATGATCGCAGTGCTGTGGCGTCCGCGCTGTCACTGATCAAAAAGTGCGCGAACTGATTTCCCACCGGCGCTTTCAGGGAGGGAGGGAGGGCGGTAGTGACTGACGGATGACGACAGTTACCCAAAAGCACCCTCGCCACATTTTTTTACCCAGAAGGCATTGGCGGATCGACCCAGAATTCCAATGGGCAGCGGGGACTGCGGGAACTGTGGGATAGCTGCCCACAGTGCACTGCTTCCAATGTCGACGCTTTCCCTGGTAGTGTGGACTGACAAAGTCGAATTACTGTCCTTAGTGTAGACACATACGTTCGACTTTCTAATATCGATTGCACATATTCGATTTAACTAAAATCGAACTACTCTCGTAGTGTAGACATACCCTTAGTGTCTGCACGTGGGCTCCCCACAGTGCTTAATTTGTAAAGAGGTGCCGGGGCTCAAGCAATTTTTTTAGATTCATAATTCATGCAGCAAGCCCAGAGATGCCGGGACTATGAACTGCCAAGCCTAAAGGTGCCAGGGCTCGGGCCCAGCAAGTTCTGGCACAAATTAAGCACTGGCTCCCCAGGTTGAACCAGCTAGTCTACTGATCAGGTTGTTTCTAATCTTTATTTTCAGCAGGGCCGCCGAGAGCGGGTTCGGGCCCCGGTGAAAAAAATTTTTCAGGCCCCCCAGCAAGGGCGGACTGGCTAAAAATCTTTACACGGGATTTGTAGACAAAAACTTATGCAACATAGTCGGGCCCCAGGCCCCCTTCCGGACCACCAGGCCCCGGTAATTTGTACCGGCTTCCCCCACCTCTCGTCGGCCCTGATTTTCAGTGAAGTCTTGGTAAGGTGTTCCTTGAATGTCATTGTGCGGTCCAGTGTCACACCTGAACACACAGGCTTTGGGTCATGGTCCACCCTGTGGCCATTCAGGAAGATGTATCTGTTGGCCTTTGTGTGGTTTAGATGGAAATAGCTGGAAAGTGACTTTTTTGCACTTGGTTAAAATCTCCAACTTTTACACTGGTGGGTCACCTCTCTCATATCTTCATTCATGACTCCTTCTAGGTGACTGAAATCCTAGTCCTGCACTGCCAGACATATGTCATCTGCCTAGATAAAACATCTGGCATTAGTGCAGGGAAGCTCATTTGTGTAGCGGTTGAAAAGTGCCAGTCCTAGAATGAGCCCTAAGGTAGAGACCATTGTTTTGGGAACTCCAGAAGCTTGTTTTTCGTCCAAGTGAAACTTGGAACTGGCAGCCTCTCAGCAGCAGCTCCACAGCCATGATAACCCATTGCGATAGGACCAATGCCAATTTTGGTAGGAGGCCTCTATGCCAGGTCATGCCATAGGTAGCTGTAAGATCTAGGAATACTCTGCCCGTCTTCTGCAGTTAATTATGGCAAAACTAATGAAACACTATCCTAGATAAAGACTAAAAAAAAAAAAAAAAAAAAACCATTATGGAGCAGAAAATGTAGATCCAACCTTCAACTAGCAGTTCCATCAAAAATAAAATCATTAGCAAATATTTTTAATTCCCCCCCCTAGAGATCTTGGGCCTGAGTCTCTGTTGCCCTAATGCTCCTACATGTCACTCTGGCAGCGAAAAAAAGCAAGGCAGAAATAGCCTGTGAGGGAAACCTACAATGTAAAGAGGTTCTCTAACCATTAGAGAGTTGCCAGGATAGTTTTAGGAGACACACACAGACACACACACACATGACCCCCACCATTATATAGGGGTGTGCCAGCAGCTGGAGGGAAAGGCCCAAGTGTGCTGCTCAAGGCCACTTTTGCACCAAGTGCGGGAATGGAGGAAGTCAGAATCCAGGGCTTTTCCATCTATTTAGATCCATGCCAGGGTAGTCCTCCTGCAAAAAAGAGGAAGTAAAAGCAATTTAGATCAGGAGATGCCTGTTTCATGTCTGTTTTGGCCAAACTACTTGCAAATGTTATATTCAGAGATTTCAGATTCCAAGTGGCAGCAGGATCATCTGATTCTAGTCCAGTCAAGGCTTCAGAGCTGACAGAGGCCACCAACTCATTTCTCACAGGCCACTAAACAGCTGTCAGATGGTGTAGGTGCAGCTGTTGTGCAAGGACATAGGGTGAGCGAGGCTGCAAAGGTCAGAGGAGTCACACCGTACATTGGAAGCTGGAGCCCTGGACTGCAGGGTCAGAGAGTGACCTGCAAGCTGCAGCTTACAACAGGGTTTGATTGCTGTGTTATGTAATGTTGGAATAAAAATAAATTGCTAAACACAAGCTCTATTTGTTTTAGTGCAAAGAACAACACAGGTGGCAACAGCTTTCAACCTGGACAGGCAACCTAGGGATTAAAGGCACCACATGCCAGTAACAATCCTGTGAGTCACCCAATTCCACCCTTGTATTAACACCAAAGCTATTTTTCCTTTACATATGTGCAAATAGGGACATTTTTACTAACACACTTTATATTTAGCATTTTTCTAACATAAAAATATAAACAGTTGGTCACCTACCATGGTGATTGCTGAGAGAGATGGAAACTGTCTGCCATATAATTCTTCTGTAATAATAGCAGAGAGAGGGAACTAAACCTCACCAAACCAAGAAGGCTAGTTGGTTAAACCTTCCCGAGCGTAGAATGATAGGGGTAACACAGCTGGACAGTGGGAAAAAGAACAGAAGAGAATAAAAGGCAGCTGAAAACAATTGCTGCCTTATCCTCCCATCACTGATAAGCCTCCAATTCTCTCCCATGCTTCAGTGCTCAAGTCCCCCTCAACTCATCTCCTAGAAAAAAGCCAGTTTAAAAAAGCTAAGTATTCCCACTACACTTGGCATTGTTACTAATTTGGTAGCTAGCAGATGCCATAGGGCTAGATATTCCCTTAACATTCAAACAAAATGTCAGATGTAGCTTCTTACATTTCCTCAGGAGACTTGTGTGGACCAGCAGTGAATTCAGAAAGTAGCTGAATGGAAAGAAAGCCCATGTCTAAAGCCAGTCACAAGGCAGAAATGTGCAGGAGAATAAAATTATAGCAGCTCCACTAGTTTTGCCAGTAGAGGTCTCTCTTCTACTAATCCACTAATAAAAAATAATAATAAAAAAAGTTTTCCCTTTTGAAAGCATTCCCAAAACAGAATAAAATAAATAAGTGAGTGAGCCTATCGGCTCAGCTGTGAACTGTTCAGCACTTTAGTCCACAAAGTGCAAACTACTGTATAAAAAAGTTACAACACTAACCCCAGACTTTTCATCCAGCAGGAAAAGCCAACACAGACCCCAAAACAATGCATGTGTCTGCCACAAAGGAAAAAGGAGAATAAAGGGTATTGCTGAAACTGCTCCCAGCAGGGATATGGTCCATTTGCTTGAAGAGCTCTTTAGTCCATGCAAGGGTAGTTCAGGGGATTGGTAATGTGATATGGAGCCTTTCCTGTATAAGTCACTGGTTTAAATCTGGATAATCAGCAGTGCCTGAAAGCCTTTACAACTTAATGGCTATTCTGTTGGTCTATGCGAAATGAATTGTTGGTCTTGATCCATCTTTTAGTGGGGTCTACATCACACTCAAAGCAGCTGGAACCCTTGTTGGCAGTCTCAGAAGAGAGGCCAAGGTCGGAAGGGTATGAAGGTAACTCTCCTCGTCTACTAGTCTACTACTGCCAGCATATTGGGAGGGCAGCATATGGAAGCCTGTACTGGCACTGCCCGTGCTGCATCTGTCCCGTGGATGGAGGACTTCAAATAATAAGGAGAGTCAATCAGCATTTCCCATCAACATTAAATGCACATTAAAGGTAATCAGTAAATATGTTTTCAAAAAAATCCAACAGTTAGGTGCTAAATGCCTCAGATAACTAGGAGGGGAGGGACATTCAGGACATGATCAATGTAACACATAACTTATAATCTCCACATCTGAGATTACACAATCATTATAGATCTGCAACTCATGCTCCAGGTGACAACACACTCACCATGGAACCCTGTTGTAGACTGAAGCTGGTCGCTGAACCTGATCCAATGTCAACAGGCAATGCTTGATCCAATAGAAATTTTTCCATTGACTTCAGTGGGCATTGGATCAGACCCAAAGACCATCTGCTCTGAGAGGTGCTGTAGACTTTCATATTCCAACATGAGTTTCCTCATCCCAGAATCCAGCGGAGTCCATGACCTCCTTTTTAGGTCCAAGCAGATGTGCAAGGCAGTATATCCCTTTCTTAAGAAGCAAAAGCTTATGTAGCCTGGGTGATTTAGCAAGACCTTTTAAAGAGGAACTTCTGGTCAGCCTGAGTCCTGGGCAGTAGAGTTCAGAAAGGTTACCAGACAGGTCAATTCTCCAGGGTCTGGTGCAGCATGGGATAGCAGTGAGAGGCCTTCTTGGACCAATGTACTTACATCAGTTAAGTAGTCATCCACAATGATGTAGTAGCAATTTAACTCCACCAGTCAACAGCTGCACCCCTAAAAAAGGGGGTTACAGCTGTTGATTTAACTTAAGGATGCATCAGTTGGAGAAAGATGTGTGTGAAAACCTACTCCTGCCAAAAGGAAATTTATATTAATGCAACCTCGTGTATAGACCAGGACTACAAGAGTTAAAGGTGTCCTGAAAGGAGAAAAGGCCAAGACCCTCAAAGGTATTTAGGTACCTAACTCCCATTAATTTAAATGGCAATTGGGTGCCTAAATACCACTGAGGATCTGGGCCCAAGAGCCTGGCTTTGTGGCCCGTTCTTTTGCTTCATGATGTATGGTGAAGAAACCCTGACAGATATTTTGTCCAGGTCTTTTGTCTCATTGTCACCTTACGCTCCCCACAGTCTGTTGTATCCACATGTTGCCTCTCTTCATACACTTAGACTGTAAACTCTTTAAAGCAGGAGCCATCTTTTTATATATATATATAGTCACTGTTTGGAGCCTTTAGGCACTACTGTAATAAATAATAGGCTTCTTATCTACCCTGGAAGACTCTATGATCCAGATCCTCAAAGACATTAAGCACCTGACTCCCACTGAAATCAATGGGAGTTAGGGCCTAAATGACGGATCTGGAGCAATGTGATTTAGGAAACCTCTTGCTAGATATCATCAGATTACTTTTCACTTGTTCGCAATTTTTCTGTCATCTTTGCTGGACAATTAATTTTCCCTCTTCCTTTTGTCTCCCCAGGAAACCAGAATTTTAAGGATGAGACTGCTGGGTCTCATTGTGAGAGGCAGGGATATCCAGACATCTCTCTACTTATGTTCAGCTGTAGCCAAGGAACAGTTAGACGGTAATGAGGGATGATTAGGTGGGATAGCACTTCATAATATATAAACTGATGTATTTTTCACCAGTAATTTATTTGTTTGTGTAACTTTAGTAACTTTTAGTGTTTCCTTTAATAACTTTTATAGTGGTAACCCAACTTTATTTCTTCTTTTGGATAGAGGCAGAGGAAATCATACTGGAACAGCAATCTGAAGAGTGTGTACTTACTTATTGAGAGGTATTTATATAAATTAGCTTAGTAATTTTAGTGGAGAGTATATTCCCTCCCTCCCACCAGAGCAGAATAAGGTGGCAACATTTTTTCACTTTTATCCCGCTTTCATTTATTTCTGTTTTAGATTTTAAAATCATTTGGGGTTATGTGAAGAGACTTAAGTCAGCTAGGCAAAAAATAAGGAAAATTTTAAAATGAATGATGGGGGGCAGGATGCAAGCTGGGCAGTGGGAAGAAAACCAAGGAGGCAGATTTGGCAGTGGGAGAAATGTGGTGGAAAAAAGTCCATGATTAAATGGCTGCCAGTGTGTGTGTTGATAACACGCACTTTTAAGAGTCTATTAGTACTTTTTTCTCCCCAATCATATTTGTGCAAATATGATCTAGTGAAATTATCAGATTAATGCACAAGTCAGTTAGGGTTGCCAACGTTCTAATCGCACAAAACCAAACACCCTAGCCCCGCCCCTTCCCCAAGGTCTCACCCCCAGCTCACTACATTCCCCCTCTCTCAGTGGCTTGCTCTCCCCCACCCTCGCTCACTTTCACTGACCTGGGGCAGGTGGTTGGGGTGCGGGAGGGGGTGAGGGCTCCAGCTGGGGGAGCAGGCTCTGGGGTGGAGCTGGGGATGAGGTGTTTGGAGTGCAGGAGGGGGCTCCAGGCTGGAGGGTGGGACCAAGGGATTTGGAGTGGGAGGGGGCTGCAGGTTGAGGCAGGGGGTTGGGGTTCAGGAGGGGGTGAGGGCTCTAGGGTGGGGCCAGGAATGAGGGGCTTGGGGTGTAGGAGGGGGCTCCAGGCTGGGGGAAGGGGCTGGGGCACAGGCTTACCTCAGGTGGCCCCCTACCTGTCCTGGCATCGTGCTGCACCCCAGAAACAGCCACCAGGTCTGGGTCCTAGGCAGGGGGCCAGGAGGCTCCGTGCGTTGCTCTCGCTCGCAGGCACTGCCCCCCCCATCTAGGTGCATGGGTGGGGGCAGCACGCAGAACCCCATTCCCCCCACCTAGGAGCCAGACCTGCTGGCTACTTCCAGGGGTGCAGCGCAGTGCCAGGACAGGTAGGGACTAGCCTGTCTTAGCCCTGCAGCACCACCAACCAGACTTTTAATGGCCCAGTTGGCAGTGCTAACCAGAGCCGACAGGTCCCTTTTCAACCAGGTGTTCCACTCAAAAACCAGACACCTGATCACTCTCAAGTCAATTCTGGTTAAGAAACTCATCATATGCCTACTTTTCTGGCTGGGGTGAGGAAACTGATAATAAAATCTTCCTGCCCCCTGCAGAACCTTTATCACAAACTCTGGGATAAGGCATGGCAAAACACTGCTGCAAGAGGTAGAGCAGAGTTAGAATGCATTACAGAAGTGGGTATACTCTCATACAGAGAGGGGGAAACAACTTCCTGAAATGAAGTAAAGGAAATAAAGGGGGGAATTTAAAATTAGTAAAGATGCAAATAGGGATCTGCAAAGTGAACCTTTGTGGATTTGCTTGACTGGTTCATGTGGTATCCATCGTGTGTGATCCTTCAGTATGCAAGACTTTGCAGTCTCTATTCAAGGATCTGAAAACATTTTACAAACAATGTAAACTTCACAGTGCATTTCTGAGGGAGGGTATTTTAGCCATTTTCCAGATATTGAGGCACAGAGTGTTGAAGTGACTTGTCCAGGGTTAAACAGCAAATGTGAAATTGAAGAATCCAGATCTCCTGCCTTCTAGTCCTGTGCTTAAACCACTAGACCATGCTTCTTCCCTCTAAATCAGGTTTTGTCAAGATTAAAAAAGAAATCCTGAGGGCAGAAAAGTACACACACAAAGAAACTTTGCTACAGAGAAAACTGCTAGACTGCTTCTTCCTTCTTCCCGCCACCCCCTCTCCCTCCTCTGGAGACTCCCTTCTCTACATTAATTTTAAGGCAATTTAAACAAAAACAGAGGGAGACAAATCTTTGCCTCCTAGTTACGGTTTTTGCTTTGCGTTCCAATGTGACATTGTAAAATCTCACTCGTTCATTTTTTTTAAACTATCCTTTAATTTAATTGATCAGTGTAGAGGAGTCCTGCTTATCCCCCCTCCCCACAAGCAGGAGTTGGGGTGGGGGGGTGAGAAGCTCCCAGCCATCCTCAGAAGGACCCTGCTGGTGAAACGTTATCACCATAAGACTCCCTCCTGTCCTATGTATATTGATTTTGCCGGAGGTTGCTAAACTGCTTCCCTGACACATTGTGCAACACCGCATTCGCCGAATTCTTGGCTGTTTGTTTAGCACCCCCTCGTCCTCACTCTGCCGCAGCAGTGGAAACGGGAGTGGGGGAAGGGGAGGATGATATTGCATCAGGCTGAATGGGGAGTGAGCTCTGGAGTTTGAGATTCAAACCAAGCCAGATGCTTTTTTTACTTACACTTGTACACACACACACACACACACACACACACACACACACCAAGCCAGCCGCTTTTTTTTTACACACACTGTGTGTGTGTGTGTGTGTGTAAGTGACAGCATGGCTGCTCCCTCCCACTACCCCACAAGGATTAGAGCAGGGAGCTGCTGGTCATCATGGCATCCCGGGAAAGACAGCGAGGCAAGGTTGCCTCTAGCCAGCTAGAGGGGAAAACGCCGCCGAACTAATAAGCAAGCAGCAGACGAATTCGAACTGCCGCGACAGGCCAATCAGGGAGTGTATGTAAATGAGCCCTGCTCTAGCCGGTGCACAGCCACGGCCTCTCGGGCGGGCTCTGGAGCCGCTCGCGGCTGCAGCCCGGCTGATCCCACGAGTCCACCTTAAATCTCCCCAATGGCCGCTCCGCCGATGGGCTGTTTCCCCCAGCACAGGCTCATTGGGCTCAGCCGACGCCAATCCAGTTTACAACAACAAGCACGGCCAGCAGGGGGAAAAAGAAAGAGAGAGAATAACCCACCTCTCCCTCCCCCTGTCGCCAAGCGTTCCCTCCTAACGCAACTACAGCGCGATCTGGATTTCAAAAGAAAAACACACACACACACACACAACTTTCCAAAGGTGCCTCCCTTGAGTCGCCTCCCTAGATCAACCCGCTGATTTTAGAGGCGGGGGGGGGGGGGGAGGAGTGAGGGGGGGTAACTTGAAACAACGCCATGATTGTTGGGACAACACTTTTCGAGCGGGGGGGGGGGGGGGGGGGGGGGGGGGGGGTGAGGGGGACATATTACAATGATGCAATCCTGCCTTCGTCTTTTTTCTGTGTGCTTGTGATTTGCATTTCCCTGCCGGTGCATGGAGGGAAGGGTGTGTTTTTGTGTTTTGCTTTGTTTTTCCAAGGGGAAGAAGGTTACTGAGAGGGGAAGATGAACTGTGAGATCACTTTTGAGTGTGTTTTATTCGTTCCCCCTACCCACACCCCCTTTGGGGGGAACATGTGAGCGCAAGGAGAGAGGGTGCTGCTAACCCACGGACGGCCCGAAGCACTGCAGATCGGTGCTGAGTTGTTTTTGGAAGACGGTGGGTTTCTTTTTAGAGAGGTCTGAGAGACTCTCCACTCCAAGATTTTGGAGCTTTTTTTTTATTTGATTTTTGAAGCTAGGGTATAGTGACGGGTCCCAGGTGAAAATGATCGCTCGATAAGGATTCCTTGTAGAGGGCCCCCGTCCTGCAACGCAAAGCTCTAAACACCGCCTGCCTTTTTTGCAGTGCGATATAAAACATTTTTTTTAAAATCCTGCACGCCCATCTCGCAAAGTAATCCTGCATCCCGGTACACCCCGCTCTGCACCCCTGGAAAGGTGCCATCCTCACCCCTTTCCTTGCTTAGGACCGGGCAATTACTCTACTGGGTCGGTGTATCCGGGCTACGGATCCTACGCTATGTACCCCCAAACAGATCCCCACGTGAGCCTGACCTACCTCTGCTCCCCTCCCTTCCCACTCGCTTTAAGCTTTTTTTAGGCGGGCCGAGGTTTCGCTCGCGCTATCCCTTGGGTTAGGCTGAGACAGGGAGGAGCCGCTGCCTGTTTATTTCCCATCCATGACCACTTTTGTTCATGGCAAACTCCCTGTTGGTGCTCTTCACCTTAGGGCTTTTCTTATCAACTCGGCGTGCCGAGACCTTTTGAACCCCTAAAAATTTGGAGGCGAAAGCAGGTTAGGCCATCAGGCGGCTGGATGCCATCCATAGGCTTGCGGGGAAGAGGGATTTGAAACCGATCCCTAGCCGTCAGACGAGGAAAAGCACGGTGGAAACAAACACTGGCCACTCCCTTTCCCCAGACCTGGGACAGTCGCAGTCCTCGGGTGGCATCTGCCTTGCATCAAGTACATACATAGCCGGGGAGTGCGTGGCCTGATTCAGAAGTCGGGGTTTCTTTCAGGCTGGTCGTTCAGCGTTCCGAGTTGCTGTCCTTGGGGAGAAACGGTTCGGTTTTCCTCTCCTGCCTTTAATTACAGGGATAGTGCACACCCTGTGCGCCTAGAGTGTATTTTAAGCGCAGCTAAGGCAGCAAGCGAGGGAAAACCCAGGCATGGTGGAAATAAATAACAGGACATTGCTTAATAGGGGATTTCAGCAAGTGAATTAGACTCTTTAAGTAGGTGCTTCTGCCCCGCTAGAAATTTCACTCGCTGAGATTTAGGGCTTTTTTGTCGCACATATACGATTTTCAGGGGGCATGGAATGGATGTATGCTCAGCTAGATGTTCGAAAAAATGGTTGTGCTAACACTGTCAATAGCTGATCAACTTGAACAGGCCCAGGCATGCAGCCGTGGCAAATATAGTGTGAACAATAAAACTTTACAGTGCTATAGGGATTTCCCTGTAAGGAGCTGGCAATGCTTACATAGTGCCTCTCCCCCAGCGCTGAGAGGAAGGTAGAGAAACTGAGGCACAGACTCCCTCAAGATATCTGGGAAAGCTCAGAAAAAAACAACCCCCTGAAGAGATGTGAGGCTTTGCTAACTAGTCCTGATTCCATCCCTGGCAATGTAAAGTTTGAAAGAGCACTTGTGAAAGAACAACTGATGAAATATTTCTAATTATCTTTATTTTTAAATGGTCTTAGATCCACTTATAAAAACCTCAATTTACCTTCCCCTTTACAGTAGATGATTTGCATGCAAGTTGTCTTGTTTAATGCTTTTTTTCCTGTGGTGATGCATCCTCTTTGGTTTTGTGTCAAAAAGGTTAATAGGAGATAGCAACCTTACCTGCATTTTACCTGTTGACATAGGTTTGTGCTCCTTTCCCCAGGAAACTGGCTCTCCATAGGAGTTTGTAATGAAGCAGCTTAAAATCAGATGAAAAACATTATCCCTATATGAAACCACTTCTGTTTAGGTCCTAATGCGCCCTATACTGCACATGATTCTATATTAGAGAGAGTAGCCTTAGTAGTGTGACATAGTGAGGGTGCTTTGGACAGAGGTGGCATTACTACTCGAGACCCTGATGCCACGAACAACCCCCACCATTATGCACATGCTTAACTTTAAGCAGGAAAGTAGGTCCAATGGTTTCAGTGGGACTACTCAGGTGAGTAATGTTGAGCACTTTTATAAGTGTGTGCAAGATCAGGGCCATAGCCATAGATCATAGAATATTTTCTAGGGTTAACTCTCTGTATGGAACAAAAAACGATGTGTTTGCTCTACAAACATGGAGATAATTTAGAAGCACAAACATACTAAAAGCAAACCCAATTGCGTACTTACTAGTCAATGTAATTATTAGGGTTTTTTTATATGTGCAGAATCCTATGATTTTGTTGATTTACTTATTTTGTGTGGACAAGGGAAATGGACATATTTGGTAAGATGCTGTTAATATAAGAGTGTTTTCAGACACAGTCATATCAGTACTTGAAAATTCTTTAAAATGGGGGTATGGGAGTAGCGCTGACAGATTCCAGGCATAGATTGTTGAGGGATTTAAGGCCCAGATCCTCAAATGTATTTAGGTTCCTTACCTTTATTGATTTCAGTGGAAGTTAGGAGCCTAAATACCTTTACAGATTTGGGCCTTAACAGCAGCTTAGTTCTGATGTACAGTTGGCCAAATCTTGTGCCATCTGATGGCAAGATATGGTCCAGTATTTGAGTATGTTATGACCAGATGTTATTTGGATTAAGATTTCAAAGGTATAGTTTTTTAAACAAAATGGTGTGACTCAAGAAGTTAACTTCCTCCATTGAATCAAGAGGCTGAGGGCCTTTGCTCCCAGTTAATCTGAGATAATGCCTATTACTGGTAGAAGTAACAGTAAGTTATGACACATGGCCTGAGGAATGTATATATTTATAATGCTGTAACTTTATTCCTTACTTTTCCCTGTACTTTAGGCACACAGAGGGAAACCTGCTGTACTACTTGAAGTAATCTACTTCCTCTTGGGCCAGGTAAAGAATGAATTTGAAACACACAGCAGAGAACTCATTTCATATATATGGCAGTTTTCTTTATTGATTGCTTGATGTGAAACAATATCAATTGGCAATTTTTTCTCACGCATTACAAAAAAAATATTAAACTTGGCTCAGTCTGCAATCCTTTCAGCACAGCCATATTAATTAACAGAAAAAGAAAGGAAAAAAAAAAACAGAAACAAACAAAAAAAAAAAACCCCCTAAAAGTCTACCAAATAGAGCATTTACAAATGCACAAAACATGCCACTTTGGCTTTATGGGGAAAAAATATCTTCTAGATTAAAAAAATCTTTTAACATAAATAAGTTAGTATAATTTCTCAGTGTCTTTACAGAGTTATGTACACAGGTACACTTCAAACTTTTATGTTTTTATTTTTACATACAGATACACAGGCAGTGTAGAAATACTGTTTAAAGATGTAGTGTCCCTTTTCACTCACTCATGAACATCAGTAATCAACAATATTCTGTTTTGAAATATGAACTCTCCAGATTCATTTGAAAATATCCAGCTAATGTTATGGGTAATAGTTAGAATCAATGGAACTACTCTAAAATTCTTTAGGTTTATCCTAAGAGATTTAAGAAATTGCAGGACATAAAAATCCTTTTGCTGCTACATAACGGAAACAGAGCTCCCACCTCGTAAGCTTAATGTAATAAGTAGAAATTCACAAGCAGTCTGCAACAGTCTGCTGTAGCCAGTGTTAGCATTATGGTGTATTTAAAAAAAAAAAAGACATTGTAGACCCCACTTAAAGAGACAATACATCTTTAAAAAAAAAATTAAAGAAAACCTCTACACTGCTTCTCTTCATAAATTTCCCTGCTTGCTAGATTGTGAAAGCAAGTTTCAATTGGTCACCCTTTTCCATCCCCTCCCTCTCCCCCCCCCCCAAAAAAAAGTTTATGTGCTACATAAGGTAAAAACTATATACACAGGTAGTACAATGAAGCAAATAAGGAAAAACCTAATTGCACAATGCTACATCCAATGCTTTTAGAGGCAGGTCTTTTAAGAGTGCCTAAAATTTTAGTGTTATTGTTTATTTTTTTGTTTTTTTCAGTGCTTGTACAGGATCTCCATCCCATGGAGAATCAACGATATGTATTTTAATTTTTATATATATATAAAAAACTTTACATCTTCCTCCCTTCATCAACCACCGAGGCATCCGATGAACAAGGAAATGCACATTCTTAACTCTGTGATGAAAATAAAAAGGGAAGGTATTAGAAGTGCCAAAAGAAATGCAATTGCTTTGCTCTACTAGAGATCATGAGACACAAGTCACTATTTAAAAACTAAATTGATCACTTGCATTCTTTGCCCTAATTGTTGGGGATGGAGCGATTTTAAATTGGGTGTGGTGCCAACAAAACTTTTGACCAGTAATCAGTAGTATATGGGCAGAAGAGGGACATATTCCTTTAAAAACAAGGGAAACTCACCTCCACCCTTATGGAGGGCTGCTGATCCACACATAGGTTTTTTAAATCCAGCAGGCTTACACAGAGTTGAGACCAAGTGAACATGTTTCCAGAGCTCCCCATATTTCACTTTTTTAAAGTAGTATAAATGCTGTGTTATTAAGCTGTTTTGCAACAAGTCTCTTGGCTGACCCAGAGTCACATATTTAAGATTAATGCAAGATTCGTTTGCAACTGATCTTCTATCTTTCTAAACTCAAACGTATTTTGGGTTGCAATCATAAAAATAAACAGCCCAGGGAACCCTCCTCTACTCCACTCCTTTTATTTTTTGTCTGCCGACACCATTAGTTTCCCCTTCAAACACCCAAATAAACAGACAGTAGTAGTGCAATTTGCATACACATGCATGCTGACGTGTTCATGGATTGTTTACCCCAGCAGAGCTAATTTGTTTTAACTTCTGCTTTACAGCTTAATCTGTTCTGCACAATCGCAAATCATGTTTGGAAATCCTTTCCTTTAATCCCTACTACTTTGAAACCATCGGTAAATGTACGACCCCCCAGCCCTTACATTTAAAAAACCCCCTCTCATTAACGCAGGGTGCTGATTGTACATTCCGATGTGTGTGATCGTACAAAAATAAATATAACAAAAAGAATAGTTCTGATATAAATAAAATGCTCAGCTTCTTGATTTACAGTCCTTATTTACTTATATGTCTCACGATGAAAGTTCGCTGGTATGTGCAAAGACAATGGGAAAAGCCATTAATACTCATCTGAAAGTTTAAAACAGTTTAGAAAGAACGTATTTGAAACTCATTCGTTCTACCAGCATGGTACCGATACAATTGGTAAGAGGATCCTCCTTACTTAAGTGACCCAAATCTTAAACCAGAAGGAAGGTATTGTTTATTAATGGCACAGTAAAAACTCGCTCATTTACACTCTCTCTCCCCTACCCCCCAAAGTTTAGCATAGTCTTCCTAAAGCATATTAACAAGATGTATTTAATCTGTAGACTTCTATTTTAAAGCCCCTTTGAAATTCTGTTTTTCAGGCGTATTAAAAAAAGACCAAGTCTACAAAGTTTATCAGAGAAACTAATATCATAGATACTGGAATGGCCTCAGAGTGGACCTTTCCATAGTCCTTCAATGCTTTACTCGGTTACACTGATTTAAAAAAAAAAAAAAAAACTCCACCATTGTAATGGGAACCCACCTAAACAATTTACGTTTGACGTCTTCTTGGGCTGGATTTCTTGGGTGTTTGCTCCACTGAGCTGGCACTGGGGGATTCTTCTGAAACCTCTTCTTCTGTTGTGTTGGCTCTTTTAGGTTGAGGAGAAGAATCTAGGAGGGGAACATTGAAAGAAACAAAAAGAAGAGTGAAAACTTGATATTAAATACGTTTGCTGCCAGATGTTTGCGCTGCATGGGGGAACGAGGGACTGGAGGACCCTGAATATTTATGACCCTCAGGGTCAACTATCGAAAGAGATGAAAGAGATGGGGAGGAGGGTTGTTTTTTTGCTTAAATAAAGATACAAGTTTCTTGTTTTGTCCAAAATATCCTTCTACACTTTGCTTCATATGTGTTATGAAACTTGTACTATTTAAAAAAGTCAAAAGGATGCAGAGTTCACATAGCGATTACTACAGTCGCGGGGAGAGGAAGGAGGTGTTGGTTTGTAAGAGCATTTGATTGCAAATGATCCATGGGCTCCAGAGGCCAATTTAACTCAAGATTCCCGAGAGTACAGACAGTCCTGGGTTTTTAAGCTAAGAGGAAGGGTAAATCTTAAAACGCTGTCTGCCAGTAAACCAGTAGACCAGTTTACTGTATGCAAGATATGAGCGTGATGTATATGCGAAGGAGGTATACAGCGCTAACTAACACTGACAAGGATACAGTACAGAAAGCAAAAGGCTTTTGTTTTCTAAGAGTACGTTACCATCCGTCGCTGGTCGTTTTCTTTGCCCACTGCACTGGTCTGCTAAGTCCGTTTGATTTTCAGATACATCAGTTTTTTGATCTACAAAGTGAGTGTCCTCTGAGATTCCCTGAGAACCGACTACAATCACCGTTGGGCAGTTTCCATTTACATCCAAACTCTCATGGGTGGCAGATTTGCAAGCGACTTTGGGGGGCCACGGGGGTCTGAAGTAGAAGTCGGGCGAGCTCCCTTTCTCCACGGCTTGCCACTCGAACTTGCCAGCCAGGGGCTTGTGATTCTGGAAATCAAAATTCCACTTCCTTTGACATGCCTCTTCCATGTCCTTGCGGTGCTTCTTTAAGTCCCTGTTTAACTCTTCGTGATTCACGGGCCCAAAGAGGTTCCTGCAAGCTGAAGGCTTGGGATACTCCGACTGCCGGGCTTCCATCCGCTCCAGGGTCGGGCTCCCATTCGAAATACGTACGTTTGACATTTCCCCCCACCCTCTTTCTTCTGGCGGCGGTGGTTGTTTTTCTCTTTCGCTACGTGAAAATACTTTCTTCCTTGCCTCTTCTTTTTTTTTTTAAACTCGATCTCGGCTCCACGAGAAGAGACAACAACAAACACTTGCATAAGACACAGGCCGGGGGGAGAGAACCCCTGATATTCACCAGAAAGCCTGGGGCAGATCAAGTGGACACTGGGGAGAGCGGAGGATGGGGAAAAGCCAAGCCCCCTTTTGCAAGCCCAGTTCCAGGCTGATGCGAAGCCCGCGGCTCCCCCGATCCAAACTGCGCTCGCAAACCTCGCCGATGTCAAAGCTGCCGTGTAGTAAAAAAAAAAAAAAAAAAAAAAAGACGACGGAAAAAACAAGAAAAGACGAGCCCTTTTCTCGGTTGCCCAATATGGCGATTGAAGGGAGGCTGACGAAGAAGAAAATGATTGACATTACAAGTCTATTTAAACAGCGGAGGCGATCCATTGGTTAATGCTCAGGGCGCCGCCCCATCTGTGCGCCTCACCTCTTCCAAACAGCCAGCTCTAAAGGTGGCCCGGCCTCGTTTGCCACCTCTCGGTCTCAATACGCTTTAATCGGAATCATTTAAAAAAAAAAAAAAGGGGGGGAGGGGGGAGAGATGGAGAAAAACCGTTTTGCCATTTTTCTACATTTGTCTATTGTTAGAAGCGGCCCTGCAAAGCTCCCATCTGCCCCGCGGCGAGCTGGGCTGGCGGAGGCTAAGCGCCGAGCGGCTTTGCAGCGGGGCCGGGAGCGAGCAATGGTGGGGAGGCTAGTTACATTTTGACTTCGTGCTTGCAACAAGCGCTTCGCATCCACCCGCGCCAAGTGTTTCGCCCTGGAGACGGGAAGGTCAGGAGTTCACGGCAAGGCGCTGGGGCTGGAAGGGGATCTTGGATTTGAACACACGCGGGGCCGGGAGAGGGAAGCGGGACCCCTCGATACAACAGCACCCCTTGCCCGCCAGATAAGGCGGGAGGTGTAAGCAAGGAGGGAGCCAGCAGGGACACCTCCTCCTAACAAGAGAGAAAGAAGTAGGCGAAGCGGCGGCTCCCGCATTCTTCGTGGAGGTTAGGATCGCCGTCAGTTAAGCTAGCCTAGTTTCTGTAATGTGCTTGGGGTAATGGGTTAGATGCTCCAGGAATCACACCCACCTCCTCAGTCAGCTACAGCAGGTTCGGAGCAGATAACGGCTGGTACTGCGTACCTTTAACACTTGCTGTTCCCTGCCCGTCCCGGATCATAGCCCGTGCCGTCTCCTTCGTGTGAAAGGGAGGTCCCATTGACAGGGGTAGAGGGTTCTGCTAGGGCTCCAGTCCACATCTGATCCTCCGAGATTAAGAGCGCCCTGGGGGACGCTACCACCAGCCCTTGCTGAAGGATTTACTCCTTTACCTTTGTAATGGGAACAGAAAGATCCTAGTCTTTGGGGCTGACGGTCACTCTGTGTTCCCCTCTATCCTGCACAACACGATATAATTTCACTTTAATTCGATTTGTATTTCTATGTGCCACCAGATTTGCTGCTTTGGACAAACTAATTTAAGCAGAGACCCCATACAACAGAGTTTAACTGGAGGAGGGGGAGGGAGAGGATTCAACTGACCTTGAAGCAACTGGATTTGTTTTACTCTCTCTCTCTCTCACACACACACAGAGTTAGTTTTTAATGGGCTGCTTAAGCTTTCAGTATGAACATTCCTTAAGGCAGTGATGTAATAAAAATAGTCATTTCACAACACCAGGAGTAAGGCTGGGGGAAGGAAAAGGAAAAATAAATATGGAAAATCCAGTTTTCCCCTTTTGCCCCATTCAATCACAATGATCATTCCCATTTCATGTGACTTACCCAAGGCCTTAGAAGGCATTAGTTTCAGAGCAGGGAGTTTTTAATTTTAGGCTTGGTCTGCACTACACAGTTAGGTCGATGTAAGCTGCCTTGCATTGACCTAACTGTGGAAGTGTCTTCTCTTAAATTTGGCTCCCGCCAACATAAGTATCTCTCTACACTGATTTAGGCCATGTCTACACTTACAAGATTACAGTGGCACAGCTGTACCAATAGAGCTGTGCCGCTGTAAGATTGCTTGTGTAGCCATGTTATGGCGACAGGAAAGAGTTCTCCTGTTGCCATAATAAAACCAGCTCAACGAGCGGCAGTAGCTATGTTGGCGGGAAACCATCTCCCACCGACATAGTGCTGTGCACACAAGCGCTTATTCTGGCAACACTTATGTCACTCGGGGATGTTTTTTTCACCCCTTGAGCAAGAAAAGTTTTGTCAACATAAGTGCTAGTGTAGACATGGCCTAAATAACACCACCTCTCCAAGCGGATAGAGTCAGTTGATGTAATTAGGTCAACGCAGCACCTACATCGACTGTTACTGGCCTTCAGGAGCTGTCCCACAATGCCAACACTGACACTACAATTGATACAAGTACTCCTGGTGAGGACATGCACTGCCAACACAAGGAGCCAAGTGTGCATGCACACACACAAGTGATTTAATACTACGGTGGCTGTATGCTGACATCAGTTAAATGGACATAATTTTGTAGTGTAGACATGGCCTTAGTTTTCTATCCTGTGCTTGGACCATTATGTCTGATGGGTCTTAATATTGCCAGCCCCAATCATTCAACAAATCATAAATCAGGCCAAAAACCAAAAGACAAAAAACCTACACCATAAGATTATCTTAAAAATCATGAGATTTCAATGAAATAATAAAATTGTCTACCTTTTTATTTGCCTTCTGTTTTGGTTTTGGTTTGGTTTTAGCCCTTAGTTTTCATTTTCCAACTTCTCTCTGCTACCACAAGTCTAAAAACTTACTTTTAAAATTAAAATAAAATTAAAATAAAGCCAACATTCTCATGACTTCAGGAGCTTGCCTGGATAAATTATACATGAATGGTTATCAGTTGTATGTCCAGCTAGGAACTCAGCATCAGATCTAGCACCTGGTCTATGCTAGAAAGCACTAGTTTGACTACTTCAGGGGCTTGCATCAGATTAACTGTTTATTTAGCTAAACTTGGTTCACTTTTCTAGTACAGAGAAGGCCTAAATGAGCCACACACCTCTCTCAGCCAGAGACCCAATGGACTGCCAAAAAAGCAAGTGTGAGCTTGGGCATTTAAGAGAGAGCCTAGAGCAGGGGCCGGCAAACTTTTTGGCCTGAGGACCGCATCGGGTTTCCGAAATCGTATGGAGGGCCGGTTAGGGGAGGCTGTGCCTCACCAAACAGTGAGGCTTGGCCTGGCCCCCGCCCCCTATCCGACCCGTCTTGCTTCTCACCCCCTGACGGGCCCCTGGGACTCCTGTCCCATCCAACCCTCCTCCCCCGTTCCCTTTCCCCTGACTGCCCCCCGCCACCCTATCCAACCCATCCTCTCACTCCTGACTGCCCTCCTGGGATTCCTGCCCCATCCAAGCACCCCTTCTCCCTGTCCCCTGATCGCCCCCAGAACCCCTGCCCGACTGCCCCTTGCCGCCCCATCCAACCCCCTGCCACCCCATCCAATCCCCCCTCCTTCCTGATTGCTCCCTGGGGACTCCTGCCCCCATTCAAACCCCCTGTTCCCTGCCCTCTGACCACCCTGACCCCTATCCACACCCTGACCACCACCCAGAACTCCCCTGCCCTCTATCCAACTCCTCCACTCCCTCCCCCCTTACCACGCTGCCTGGAGCACCGGTGGCTGACGGCACTACAGCCACGCTGCCCAGAGCACCAGGACAGGCAGCCGCGCTGCCCAGCTGGAGCCAGCCACGCCACCGCGCAGCACAGAGCACCAGGTCAGGCAGCGGCTCTGCAGCCCCGCCACCCAGAGGATTGCAGCGGGGCAAGCTGAGGCTGCGGGGGAGGGAGAACAGCAGGGGAGGGGCTGGGGGCAGGAGCTCAGGGGCCTGGCAGGAGTGGCCCGCGGGCCATAGTTTGCCCACCTCTGCCCTAGAGTAAACTATCCTAAAAGACTGTGTTGCACTTGCAACATTGGAGGCTGTAACGCTGCAGTCATTTATATCGGTGCAAAGTAGGGATAAAATGCCACCCTTCTGACTGGAAGTATTTTACACCTGCTTTGTACTGGTATAAAGGACTGTGCTATGTGCAAAAGCAGGGCAGGCTCAAGACTGTAGCCTCAGCAATGCAATCGTTTTCACATGAGAAGACATTCCAAGAGGTATGGGCTTAACACGATTTGGAGCATTCAGCAATTCTTTGGAGAAAATCTTCAAATGACCTGTAGTTATCATGGTCTTTCCTCAAGGAGCAACTCAATCCTTAGCTCACATCCTGCTTAGCATTTTATGATCAGTGTTTGCTGCTGGAGTCAGGCTAATTAGCTAATTGACAACAGGAGAGTTTTCTTATTATTTTCCCCTTTAGAAGAAATAAACCACAACCATTCCACCTTAAATAGTTTAGGCTGTAAGTAGAAAGGCTGTGTCTGGAGCGACCTTGCTATGATCTAAAGTGTTTTGTTTACAGTCAGGCACCCCCTGATTGCTGCAGCAAATAGTGAGAGAGGCAGGCGTCTGCTATAGTAGCAGCAAAGCGTGAAAAACTACTATAGAGCCCCGAAGAAAAGATCTTCAAATATCAGAGCGCCATCCTCCCGCAGAAAGAGGGCACGACAGGCAAAACAGAGCGAGGTTTGCAGATAAATAGTTTGAAGGAGACATGATGTACTTTTTAATCCCGTTCGACGTTCAGTTATGCATCGTGCAGGAAATGATCATAACTGAGCTGTGTGTGTGTGTGTCAGTTGTAGAAGAAACGAGTCAAAGGCTGGAAGAGAGGATTAAACGAAGAAAAACTTAGAGAAGAGAAACAGAAAGGAAAGGAATGAGAACAGTTGACCTAGAGAGCTGATCAGAGCAGTGCTATGATTTTCGTGTATCCCCCCAGCCAGTACTTGCTTCTCAGCTCTTACTTGGGCTGCAACATTAGCCAAGCCCCACAATTGTATTCTTACTTTGGGAACTGGTTATGCAAGCTTCCCATCTTCATTTTGCCCCATCCCCCCAACATTTAAGACAGCACTTGCAAAAATGACCAAGCATACTTAAGCTAGCCACTTAATATTTTGTGTTTGTGGGTTTTTTTTTTTTTTTTTTTTTTGCTTTTTAAAGTTAATCTAGGAAGTGTGAGTCAGGCTGGGATAATCAAACAGCCACTCTACTGGACACTGTTGCAGTCAGGATGAAGAAAATGGTAAGAGAAGGTGATCTATTTCAGTGGTTTGACTACGCTTGTTTTTGACCTATCCAAGGCTGTGAGAGCTCATTATAATTCAAACCCCATTAAAAAGCCATTTGCATGCAAAACGCTACCTTCCTGAAGGAATTTGTGGTTAAGGGGTAAGTATAATACCAGACACAAGCCCTAATAATGCACCTGAGTAGTCCCCCTGAGTTCAATGGGACTATTCAGATGCATAAAGCTACTAATATACTTAATAGTATGCAGGATTGGGTCCATAGAGAGTGCCTATGTGCTGAATGGTGAGTTGAATTGGCCTGCCATATCTAGGTTTATTAAAGGAGCCCTTATATGTGTCCATTAGGGGTAGTCTGGGACTAGCCCTTCATGGGTGCTCAAGGTCAGCTAGAGGATGCAAGAAACCTTCTCTTCCATCTCAGTGGTGGGGGAAAAAAGGCACGACTCATATTTTCATTACAATGGTGTATTTCTAACACTTTTAACTAACACATTAAAGTCCTAGTTAGAGCTGGGCAGGAAATGGTTTTCGCATCCCACAAACATTTTCAAAGTTTTGGAAATTTTTCCCATCCCATGTTGGGATGAAAAGTCAACACTTTGAAAGCTGTCCTGAACCAAAAAGTTTTTGGTTCAAGTCAATTGACACATTTCATTTTGATAATTTTGAAAGGTTTTGTTTCAGGAATGACCATTTAAAAAGGTACTATAAATAGCTTAAATTTTGGAGGAAACAAGATGTTTTCAACCAGAAAACCAAAATTTTCATTTAAAAAAAGTCAAAATGGCACGTCTCAACAATTTTAAAACTTTTTTTTTCAAATTTTTGTTTTAGTCAAGAAATTTGTCAAAACCAACTGTCTCCCATGAAAAGTTTGTTTTGATGAACAGGCATTTTTCTGTGAAAAAAACCTAATGCACATGAGCTATCCTGAAGCAAAAACACAGTGAAGACCAGACACTTTCATTTTACTGTCAGGTAAACTCGCCAAAGTTAATCCCATCCGGGGATATAAGCCGTTTACCTTGGTGAGTTTACCTCTCAATAAAACTAAAGTGCCTGGTCTTCACTTTGTTTGTGCCTCAGAATAGCTCATGCACATTAGTTACTCTGAGGTAAAAAACAAAGGGTTTTTTAGCAGTGAAGACAAGCACTAAGTCAAGTGCAATGTGCTTCCAGAAATTCCAGCTTGGATAGTGCATCTCCACACACATCCCCTGAAGGAGCTAATAATATTTTACTATCTCACAGGGGTATTGTGAGGACTAACTACTTCACGTTTGCAAAATGGTTTGAGGATGTAAAATGCTATATAAGAGCTAAGTGCTAATAATAATGATTCATTATTATTATTACTATGAGAGTAAACAGTTTTCTAACTATGTGCCCAGTAACCTGGTGCCTTTAAGTAAGTTTCTCAATAGATAAATTATATCCAGTGGAAATGAGTTGTTCTGTTTTTCTACAAAGCCTGAAGTGAACCGTTCTGGGAAGGGGATATTATTTTCTAGCAATGTTTTCTCAAGCACAATTCTTTAGGTTCCCAAGTGATGACACATTCTAAAGCAATGCTTTTGGCCTGAGATGTACATCTGTGAAAGGGACACTGGCTCCATTTTTTAAAGCCATTCATTAAGTAAAAACACCCTATGTCATATGTTATGTTTCTCTGAAATGTTTAAAGTTTTTAGTGCATGAAATCATATGGTGCCTGGATTTTTTCCAGAACACAGCACTAACCTCTAAATCAGTAACTGGACATTGCTGGAAGGGTTTGGTAGGGAGTTTTTTACGTCCGTTTTGTGTTGTGTTTTCTTTCAGTAAATGCTACATCTTTATGTATTAGGCTTTTTCATAAAAGCAGCACTCCATATATGTGATAGTTATTACTGAATCTGTCCAAAAGGCACACAAATTACTAACCTCCCCCCGCCCCCAAAAAAAGACAGGGACAGTTCAGCTGGTGTAATTGTCTTAGTTCCAATAGCTATTACACCCACTGAGGACCTGCCCCAAAGTTTTTTCTTTAGCTGTAATAATTGCTTGAGGATCAAGAGGGCTAGAAACATTTTCCTTATATAAATAGATGAATTGAATCATAGAATATCAGGGTTAGAAGGGACCTCAGGAGGTCATCTAGTCCAACCCCCTGCTCAAAGCAGGACCAATCCCCAGACAGATTTTTTACCCCAGTTCCCTCAATGGCCCCCCTGAAGGATTGAACTCACAACCCTGGGTTTAGCAGGTCAATGCTCAAACCACTGAGCTAAACTCTTTGGCTGCTTCCTAAACTCTTTTTAGGGGATGATTTTACTTTCTAAAGAACTTTGATTTCAAATTACAGCCCATCTCAGACATCAAAAATTACTGTGTCATGTCTGTGCTAAATGCAATGAATAGGACACTGGACTAGACTGCATTGTATTCCTGGCTTTGCTGTGTCACCTTGAGCAGGTACTTTCAACTCTTGTTGCCTGAGTCCCCTCCCATACTTTGTCTGACTTGACTATTAAGCTGTGTGGGGAACTGTGTTTGTGCAGTACCTAGCACAATGGGACCCTTGGTACTAGTGTAATAATAAATAATTAATGTAGAGCAGTGCCTCAAACTTATTATATCTTGCCTGTGTTAATACTAAACCATGTTATGGAATTGCACAGCTTCATGATACAACATCATTAGTGCACTAACATATAACAACATGATATTCCCACATGGTAAATTTTCCCATTTCACTGCAAGTTTCTGGGAATTTAGAGGAAATCTAAAAGAAGCAAATCCCTATGACCCGTATGAAAGGTATTTTTAAAAGAAGGGAAGAGAGTTTCTGCATAACCATCTGCTTCCCATTGGAATCAAGTATAATGCTTCTGGGAGCTCTGGGTTGGGCAGAAAATGTCTTTTTTGTTTGCTTGTTTTTAATAAGAAGGTGTCTCTATTAAAGGTAATCTGCAAAGGAAAAACAACTGGATTTGTATTCTCTTTCTGATGGTTTAAAAAAGCCCTGCTTATTTACATCCCAAAAGTTTACCTGAGGGCTCTCAGTGGGGGCAGAAAACTGTGTGTGTGTGGGTGTGTGTGTGTGGGTGTGTGTGTGTGTGTGTACAGCTTTTTGACTGTTTTTAGAGTGTTACTACTTCCTCTGTCCTAGCTGCATCCATGTAACCCGAAGCTTCTGTTCAAAGCTGTTTATCTGAAAACCTCAATTAAAAGAATTTGTCACCGTATTGATCATTGGTTTGAAAACAATTTTAAATGTAATTTTCAGCCAAAGTTAGGGTTGCTAGCCTATATCAGTACTTTATGTGTACGGACGTTCTTGAAAGGTAGACACAAAACAAAAAGAAATTGATAAACAAACTGTTGGAAACCCTGGAAATCCAGAGTGAAAGTTAAACTCAAAAGAAACCCAAACCTCTGAAAGCATGGAAATCCAGTTAGGTAGCCAGACCACCTTAACTCTTCCCCCATGTGATGCCCTGAGAAACTCAGACTACTTTAGCTCAATATTGCCAACTCCAGTATTCAAAAATCATGAGTCAGACCCCACCCCCATCATGAGATTGGCTTAAAAATCAGGAGGGATTTTTTTGTTTGTTTGTTGTTTTTTAAATAAAAAACTGGGGTGTTTTGATTTATCTTCTAAGCTGTTTTGAGCCTTTAGGGGTCATGTTTTCCATCTTCTCTCTGTAACCAGGAGGGACAGAAACTTACTTTTTATTAATGTAAGCCGAGATTCTCCTGTGATCAAGTGAGTCCAGGAGCTGGGGCTTTCACAAAAATACCAAATATCACAAGACTCATGTTAAAATCACAAAAGTTGGCAACAGGGTTATCCGTCCATAGCAAAGAGTTTATTTATCAGTTACCATGAAAACTAAGAACGTCTTAATTCTTTAGGCCTGATTTTCAAAGATACTGAACACACACAAGTCCCGTTGAAATCAGTCAGAGCTGTAGGTGCTCAGCAGTTTTGAAAATCAAGGCATGAGGTCTGCAGGATTGAGGGTCCCTTCCTACGGTATATAGCAAGGGGGGAAATGTGGCTGGCAGGAAAGTTGGGGGATGAATCTCCCTTCCCTCCTGGCCTGCTGTTCTCTGGACTGCATGGGAGGACGAGAGTCATGGGAACAGAAAAGCTGCTGTTGCATTGCATGGCTACTTCCCCGGGAGTCCCTCCCCCATGCACCATGATTCTCCTTCCCCTGAGCCCATGTAAGCTCTTCAGCCCTATGACAAGTTCAACCTGCAGTCCATAATGAGCCTTGTCCTTGGGCCTTCCTCCAGAATGCACCTCCTGCAAACCTTAGGTTAACCTGTCCCCAAACTCTCCGTCATGGGCCTTAGGAGGCCTAGAGTTCAGGTTGTGGCATCCTCTCAGAGCCTTATTAGGCTGTTGGGGGGGGGAGAGGGCGCTTCCAAATTCACCCCCCATGGACTTTAGGAGTAACTAAGCAGCAGCCTGCACTCTACAAATTTCCCCAGGGTCCCCTTCTCCTCAGTTTTAGTTTACTCTTTATCCCCAACGAAGCAAAAACTAGCTCAAAAAGAATCTTGCCAGCCTTGCCACAAGCCAAGATAGGCTTGTTGGGACTAACGGCTGGGCTGCACTGGGAACATACATCCAGTGGTGAGCTGGAGCTGGTTCGCACCAGTTCGAGCGAACCAACTGTTAAATTTAGAAGCCAGTTTAGAACCGGTTGTTAAAGGGATGGGCAAACTCTGGCCCGCGGGACCATCCTGTCCGGCCCGCCTGAGCTCCCAGCTGGGGAGGCTCCCGCACCCGATCCTCCGCCTTCCCCTCTCTCGCAGAGCCCAGCGCCAGCACTCTGGGCTCCTGGGCAGCTCCTGCTGCTTTGAGCAGCATGGTAAGGGGGTGGGGCTGTGAGCTCCAGTGGGCCTCGCAGCATCCATACACGCTGCCCTGAGCAGCATGGTAAGGGGGCCGGGCCGGGGCTGGGAGGAGGGGTTGGATAAGGGGCAGGGAGCGGTTGGAGGGGGTGGAGGTTCTGGGGGGATGGTCAGGGGATGGGAAACGGGGGGGGTTGGGTAGGCGGAGGAGTTCCGGGAGTCTGTCGGGGTGGTGGTGGATGGGGTCGGGGCAGTCAGGGGACAGGTAGCGGGGCGAGTTGGGTAGGGGGTGGGGCCCTGGGGGGCAGTTAGGGTGTGTGGGGGGGTCCCAGGCTTGTATTCACCGGGTGGCGCTTAATAACCGGTTCCCTACCGGGTCGGCGGCGGGTCGTTCACTCGCTCCGGGTCTTCGGTGGCACTGAAGGACCCGCCATCGAAGTGCCGCCGAAGACCCGGTAGGGAACTGGTTATTAACATTCTGGCAGCTCATCACTGCATACATCGGCATAGCTATTTCTCTCAGGGTGTGTGAAAAAGCCATACCCCTGAGAGATATAGCTATACCGACCTAACCCCCAGTGTCAGCAGCGTTATGCGGACAGAAGAATTCTTCTGTCCACCTAGCTATCGCCTCTTGGGGACGTGGATTACCTACACGGATAGGAAAACCCCTCCTGTCAGTGTAGGTAGTGCCTACACTGAAGTGCTACATTGATGCAGATGCAGCACTGCAGCTGCGCCTTTGTAGCATTTTAAGTGTAGATATACCCTTAGGTCCATATCCTCAAAGGTATTTAGATTCCCATCAGGAGTTAGGTGCTTTGAAAATAGCTTTGAAAATGTGGTCCTAAAATCAACACAGTGGTAGGGAATGAGCCTAAGGTAATGTCTTCATTGATAAAAAGGCATATTTCACTGAGGGATAACTAATGGATGTTAGCTATTACAGCTGTGCAAATAACTTATTTTTTGGTTCGGTGGCCAAGCCTAAAAAAACATTTGGGATTGATCCAAAATATTTCTTTTTAAATTTTTCTGCAAACCAAAAAAAAGAAGTCAAAACATTTGTTTGGTCAAACAAAACTTTTTGTTCAACCCAAAATGAAATATTTATTTTTGTTTGTGGTTTTTTATAATCTTTTGGAAAATAAAGTGGAAGTATCTTTCTAAAATTCTAAAGTTGTTTTGAATAAAAAAAATCAAAATGTTTCATTTAAAAAATGTCAAAAATGAGACATTTCTGCTTTTTCAGAACTTTTTTTCATGTCTGAAATAATTTGGTGAATTTGTTACAAAATGTTTCAGTTGACCTGAATATGCATATTTTTGGTGCAAAAACATTTAATTTGAAAAATTTCACTGAGGTCTATTACCTGTGCTACTGCAAACTCATAGCAGAGATAGAGCACTTGAGTTTTACTAAGGCCTTGCCGACACTACTAGTGCTATGCTGATGTAACTATAGACGCAGTGTATTCTGTATCTATACAGTATTCTGACAGAAGGAGTTTTTTTGTTGTCATAGCTACACCACTTCCCTGAATGACAGTATCTGTGCTCGCGGTGCTGTTGTAGTTTTGTTGGTCCCAGGATATTGGAGAGACAAGGTAGATGAAGGCTATTAATACTGCGTCATGTGTGACCACATTTGGAATCCAACTCCAGTGGGACCCTCTGTTTGGGGTTTGTGAGCATATATATACATATGCCCCCCTAAGCATTTGTTTGATGGGCAGTCTGAATTATATCTGTTCTTTATAAATCCTGCACATTTTCCTCAGATTAATTATTCCAGGGTTCTGTATTGACAGATTTGCCAATGTAAGTAAATGAAAGGCCTAATTCTGCAGACACTGACTTGTGGATGTAGTATTTACTACTGTGAATGGTTCCATTAAAGTTTGTGATACATTCATATATTTTAAAACCAGAGGAACCACTCTGATAATTTAGTCTGACCTCCTGCATAGTGCAGACCAGAGAATTTCACCCAATAATTCCGGCATTAGGCCCATAACTTTGAGCTAGAGTATCTTTTTTTTAGAAAGACATAGTAAGGCCCAAACTTGCAAACATTTACTCTGGACATGGTGTTTACTATAGTGCATAGATTGTAGTAAATGCTACATCCATTCGTGTTTGCAGAATTGGGTCCTAACATGACAAATTGAATATGTGCTATGTACAAAGCCTTGGGTAAAATTTTCAAGAGAGCCTAACTGACTTTGGAGCCTAAATTCTATTCTCAAAAGTCAATTCAAAGTCAATGGGATTTAGGCTCTAAGGTGCCTAAGTAATGTCTTTGATGGAACTTAGGCTCCTAAATCACTTAGGCCCAGATCTTCAAAGATATTGCCATGTAACTCCCAATGGGATTTCAGTGGGGATTAGGCACCTAAATACCTTTGAGGATCTGGGTCTTACGTAGTTTAATTTTTTTTTACCCCTTCTCTACATGTGAAAATTGCATTGATTTAACTTAATCCGTTTAGAAACCGATTTAGTTTTGATCGGTACAACCTCCTTGTGTGCACACCTAGTGCCCTATATCAGTTTAGTCTACGCTAATTGGTTTTTGTTTTTTGCTTGGATTTTTCATTTCATTTATTTATTTATATTTTTCCACCACCAGAGTATGTGTAAATTTTTTCCTTCGGTAAGGATAGCTACAATATCTTCAACAGCTTTCTTCTCTCACTCTGTGTTGCTGGGGGAAAGGGATGATGTTAAGACCCAATTTTATTACTGGCAGAACTTGAAAATATTTCAAATAAACCGTATTTCTTTTGTACCTATACTTTTATAATGGAGAGTAGTAGCTTAGGCCCTGGAGCCTAGTTATTTCTGCACAGCTTTACAGAGCTGGTATTTAGTTATTAAGTCATTTGATTCTTTTCCTGTATAGTTTATAACAAATGATACAGCGTATACTGTAGAAAGTCAAATATGATGGTTTTCTTTTCCTCAGTAAGTACTTAAATCTTGTCTTGGAAAGGGGCCAGAGCACAGAGCAACACTGTTACAGCAGTAACATTTTGTACTTTATTTTTAAAACAAACAACAACAAAACCCTCACTTGAAGTAAAATTTCTTTCCCTTCCTCTATCCCCCGAAACACATGCATCCTCTTATGCATTCTTTCCGTCACAAACACACACACAAAGGTTGTGTTGACAATTTCTGGTAAGCACGTTATAGGCCATAACCTCTGCATTATTTGTATACATTTATAGCAAACTGCTAAGAAAGAGCTCATGTCCCAAGGCTCTAGTGCTACATTTTTAAAAAGTGACTAGTGATTTTGAGTACCATAATTAAGACACCTCACAAAATCAATGCCATTAAAAGTGTCCCAAGTAGGGCACCCCAGAACTGAGGCACACAAATCACCGGTTGCTTTTGAAACTGTTGGCCTGGGGTGCCCTTGACAATCCTTTGAAAATACACAATCATTCTATTAAATCAGCAGATACTTTTAATTACTCCCAGATAATTACAAAAAACAAGTAGCAGCAAACATATAAATGAAGTTGAAGATCCATAAGCCAGGGCTCACACAAGCCAGCCAGCCTGACAAATCTTCCCCTGCTCCCTAAAAGCCAGGGAGAACAGACCGACCTGGCAAAGTGCTCTTCCAAAGGTCAGTAAACTTGGGCTTGTTTTGGAGCAAGGGCAGCAGTGAGTTCCAAATGGGGGGGGGACTCCCCTAATTGGGAATATGCTGCTGGATACCCCCTCTCTCGTAACAATGGAGTTCCAGCTACTGCACCTTCACTGACTGCAACTGTGGTTATGGACAGGAAGAAAGGCAGGCTTAGGGCTTGTCTACACTTGGAGTTACTCAGGAATTCCTACACTAGGAGTGCTTTACCACCATACACTATTCCGGCGAAGCGCTCTGTGGTGGGATATACAAACCCCATGCTGGCCAGGAAAGGGTTAATGAGCTGCTGTGGGCTTTGTTTGCCCCTCCCCGCTACACCTGCTATAGGTGTCTGCCTTGGAGGGAGGGGTCAAAGGAGCGAGCCCAACTCATTCAGTTGGTGGGAGGCAGAATAGACTTTCACTTGCATTGTGTAAGAGAAGTTTGCCTGAAGCCAGGAACTGCTTGAGAGACTGCTGCCTACCACAGCCTCCCTGGGGGAAGGTAGGCCTGATGTGGCACTACTGTTGTGATCTGCTGCCAATGCCTTGCTTGTTGCTGCTGGGTAAGACTGCTGCAGGTGGTGCCCTGCCTGAAGGGGGGTGACAACTAAATAAAGACCTTGTGTGCTAGGCACTCAACTGGGAGCCTAACAGTAGTTGGCTGTGAACCCAGAAGCACTCATGTCATATGCTCCTAGTGTGACTGCAGTTTATACTGGCAAAGCTGTACAGGCTTTTACTGGTATAGCTTATTCCACCATCCCTGAATGAAACAAGCTATACTGGAAAAGTGCAGTTTTGCTGGTATAACTGCTGGCACAGTTCCGTGGTCAGGGATCACACTTCTTCACACCCTGACTGACACAGCCATGGCAGCAGAAGTTGTAGCATAGACACAACCTTAATTGCTGTTCCTGAAAAACTCCATGGGTAGACAAGCACTTGGGCACCAATCCTGCACTGAGCTGCCAGTCACAGATGTTTCCACTGCACCCTTGGAAACAGCTGTTTTGGGGGGATTTGGCTTCTGCACCACAGATTCGTATCACACCTTTTTTTAATCACTTCACCTCTCTGGCTCTGTTTCCTCTCCCACAGTTTGTCCCTCTTGTCTATTGAGACTGTAAACTCTCAAGGGCAGGGCTGTCTCTGTTTGTATTGTGCCTAGCACAATGGGGGCCCTGATCTAATAATCTGGCTTTGAACCTGTTTGGTTAGATGCTGTAGATGGTGCTGAACCACTTTCAGATTCATGCTAAAGACTATAGTCCTTGAACAGAGCCTTGAACACTGAGGGTCTTTTCAAACTGGCCACCCCACTATGTTAAAAACTGTTTTATGGTGGCACCATGTCTGAATCATATTGTGACTGAATGCACCCCTGTAGTCACACCCTATACATCATTGTAATAATCTCTGGACAAAATATGCCTTGTGAGGTATCATTTGAAAACTAATAACTTGCTGCTCAGTAATATTATGGTAAAATGTATGTAGCAACATCATATATAAAGCTATGAATTCCCCTGAATGATATTGGTGGCACATAGCCCCCGTTAGGCAGGTCCTCAAGTAGGTCCTAAACTAAGGAATGTGTGTTTACCTCAGTTTCCATGTAAATTGTAAACAGGGTCCTCAGACAGCAAGAGGGGAGACAAGGAGAATCTGCACTTCTGCAAACAGAGGTGAGAAGAAGGCACGTGCATCTTCTTTCACCACCAGGCACCATGCTGCCTTCTTTACTGTTTAAATGAACTTTAACTAGGGGTAATTGTTGGGAAAATGTATCTCAAAGGATAACTGAACTATAAAAGTGAGGGGCAAAACACCCCAAGTTGTCCCTCCCTATCCATCTCTCTCTTTTTCACCTAAGAAACCAAAAGAAACAGCTGTTGGATTTTGGGAGCAGACCCTGGCCTAAGAGTTTGGTCAGCAATGTTACTGGAAATGTGGTAAGGGACTTCACCTTGAACCAAGTCTAGTTTGTTAAGTCTAGTACTAGAAAGTGTAGTATCGTTATTATAATTGTTTCTGATTCTAATGCCTGATTCTTGAACTCACTTAAAACCTCTCTCTTTATAGTTAAATAAACTTGTTTTAGTCTTTAATCAAAACTAATCCAGTGTTGTGAACTGTGTGGGTAACTCCAGTTAGGCTAGCAAACTATCGTATATTGATCCCCTTAGAGGAGCGATGGACCCAATATATCTGCACTGTCCAGGAGAGGGCTGGACAGTGCAGCACACACATGTTTGGGGAGAAATCCAGGACTGGGAGCATGTTGGGTCACCCTGCATATAACCACGGCTGTTGGAAGCCAGCATGTGGCTGGTGTTTGCTGACAGGCTGTTGGGTCCGAGTTGGACCAGGGCTGGGATTATTCACAGACACTCTGGGTGTGGCCTGCATGCTGATAGGCTGTTTGTGAGCAGCCCAGGTTGGGAACTACAGCAGCAAAGCACTGTGAGGCACCCCAGGTTGCAGGCAGGTAGGGACACAGCCCTTCACTGGTCTGGATTGCACTCTGGAATGTAATGCCTATTCTAATATAATTTTCAAGCAAAGCACCGTCCAGAATGAACACCACTTCTGTCAGTGCAGTTGCCCCAAGCATTTTGCAAAGGAGACTTTTGAATAATCATCATAGCTGCTGCAGGTGCTCCTTACTGTAATAACTGTGCTATAATAAACTCATTTTGGTTTTGATGTGTTAAGAATAAGTATATTTGTATGTATGGGCTCATTTAATTTGATGGTTATGACAATTGTTGTTTCATAACCAAAACAAGTGGATTTTATAGCTCGTGAGTCAGTTCCTGGCTGTAAAGGCTTTGTTTTTGTAACTGGACAGGATTTGCTGCAGGTAGGGCAGAGGTGGGACAGCTGTTGCTGGGGCTGATACACTGAATGTAACTATTGTGGGTATAGTTGGCTGCTTTGCTTATGTTTATTCGGTTCCCTATCACCTCACATTCATGATTCAGCCTCTCTGATGTCAATCATTTACAGTAGGGTTGGCCAATTTACAGCCCACAGAACAAACTTGGCCTGGAGCCTTGTTAAAATATAGCCCACATGCTGGAGTAAAACTTTTCTGACCCATGTCCTCCTCTCAGGTGCCAGTAATATTGTTATTTATTAAGGGTTTGATTCTTTCATGGAGGTTGCGGAAGTCATGGATTCCGTGACTTTGTGACTTCCACAGTGGCTTGTGTGGCTGACCCCAGGGCCCCACAGCCAGCCGCACTGGCCACTGCTGGAGCAACCCAGGCCAGTTGCTCGGGAAGTCCCTAGGGCCAGATGTCCGGGGCCTCCCAAACAGCAACCGATGTGGCTGATCCCACAGATCGCCCAAGCAGCAGTCCTGGGGGCAGCCCCGGGGAGTGCCTGTGCGATGGGGGTCTGCCTTGGGGCCAGCCACACCCACCACTGCAAGAGTGGCCCCGGGACCAACTGGTTCCTGGGACTGTCCAAGCAGCGGACGGTGTGGCTGGTTCCAGGGAGCACCTGAGCAGCAGTCCTGGGGACGCCCTGGGGACTGTCCGAGCAGCAGTGGTCCTGGGGCAGCAGAAAGCGGTCCCTGGGAGCAGCTGCTGGGGGGGGGGGGAGCAGTCAATGCCCATCACTGGAGCAGGGGCCCCCTGGAGCAGCAGGGCTCCAGAAGTTGAGATTTAGTCAGGGGTATTTTTGGTAAAAGTCATGGACGGGTCACGGGCCATGGGCCATGAATTTTTATTTCTTGTCCATAACCTGTCCATTACTTTTACCCAAAATACAGTACCTGTGACTAAATCTTAGCCTTATTTATTATTTATATCATAGCACTTGGGCCCTGGGCTGTGACCAGGGCTCCATTGTGCTAGGCACCGTACAGCTACAGAACAAAAAGATGATCCTTACTGGTGGGATCATGGAAAGGAGCAAGAACTAAACAGCTTTTCCAAGTCTAAGGCCTTGGCCTCTGGTAAAATTTTGGAAAGTGCCTCAGGCCCAGATCTATGGGAGTCAAGTGCTAAATAACTTTGTGGAGTTGGGCCTAAGTAACATACCAGACTAATTCCCATTTTCCAAAGAGATTTAGGTGCCTAAGTCACACTGAAAGATAGTATACTCTAGGCTCATAAGTGCCTAAATTGCTATTGAAAACAAGACTTAGGTTACCCCCTTGTCCGTACACACAAATTGCATGAGGATAAGTGATACTGATATAGTTAAACGGAGGTAACTAAACACACCAACTGCATGTGTTCATTGTGCTTGGTATTGGCATTGGCACACGCCACATACCTGCACAGCATAGTGTGGAATCAGTGTAGTATATTGTAATGTGGTATCCCAGGGAACTTTGTACTTCCACCAGGCTCCCAGCATGTTGGGCAACTTTCATGGCAGAGTGTGGGATACTTCTTGGAGGCCAGAGGAATTGTGGGTGGAAGGGCCAAACTCCAGTGATCCCTCCTGCTCTATCCCAGTATTCATCTGTTGCCAGGTCAACTTCCAAACTTCGCTGTCGGCATGGAGAAGGCTCAGAGGAACACTGCACACCTGTCGCTTGCAGAGATTGAAAAGGAGCTCCTATTGCTTGGCTTCACTGCAGAGTTAACTAGAGTTATAACCGAAGTATTGCTCCTAATTCAAGTCCTGTCCACACACAAAACCCTAACTCTGGTGTGGTGGTGCTTTTAATTTGAGCTGACTGGCCCCTCCGGGGATAGACAGCTAGAGTTGCCCAAACTTCTCAGCTACTGACACAGCCACTGTGTGCTACTAATCCCACCTCTGCAGCTCAAGTGTTATTTGTGCTGTGTGGCCACTCTCACTCATGCTAGGGTAACATAAGAGGAGATGACTTGAGTGTAGATCAGGGTGGGCAAACTTTTTGGCCCGCGGGCCACGTCTGGGTGGGGAAATTGCATGCAGGGCCATGAATGTAGGGCTGGAGCAGGGGGTTGGGGTGCAGGAGGGGGTACAGTGTGCAGGAAGGGGCTCAGGGCAAGGGGTTGGGGCAGAGGAGGGGTGCAGGGTGCAGCAGGGGGCTCAGGGCAGGGGGTTGGGGTGCAGGAGGTGTTCGGGGTGCAGGCTCCATCTCAGTGCCACTTGGAGTGGCTCCGGGGTGGCAGCAGCGCACACCGGGGCCAGGACAGGCACCACATCCCTGCGGCCCCGGGGGGTTGGGAAGCAGAGGGCTCGGCGTGCTGCCCTCACCTGTGGGTACCTCCCCCAAAACTCCCATTGGCCACGGTTCCCTGTTCCTGGCCAATGGGAGCTGTGGGGGGAGGTACCCACAGGTGAGGGCAGCGCACGGAGCCCTCTGCCCCCTCTCCCCCAGGGGATGCAGGGACATGGTGCAGGCTGCTTCTGGGAGCAGCATGGGGCTCGCGGCACTACGGGGGTGGCAATCCTGCAGTCTGGATCCAGCCTGTGGACGGTAGCTTGCCCACTCCTGGTGTAGATAACCAGAGTTACCTCTGCAGTGAAGACACAGCCTAAGAGAGATGGTGGCATCCTGGAGGCATTGGGTCTTTCTGGAGTTACTCAAGGACTCAGTTTTGCAGTGACTGGTGTAGTGTGGGACAGCAGCAGAAGGACAACTTGTACACTTAAATCAGAAGTGGGATGCAGTCACACTTCCACTAAACTCATTTAATTCCATCTGAGAAAAGTTGTATTGCTTGTGAACTAAAGTAACCTCTCTGAATTCAAATCCAGAGAGCCATCAATGAGAGACAACATGTGTGTTGAGACATGGCATTTCCCACTGATATAAGGAACATTATACTGATGCAATTTCTGTAGACAGACAAGGCCTTAATCTCCAGCCCCAAGAGTCAGATTTGGCTCTAGTATAAGTGGGCACAACTCCATTAACGCCAATGAAGTTACACCTATTTACACCAGAATTGGACCCCATGTATTCAGCTGAATTTGGTGCAGAACAGGAAATGGTAATTAGGCACAGAGATAAGAGAGGGAGGAAGAATATTGAAAAAGCACCGAGAAGGAATGAAAGAAAAATAAAGGGATAAAGAGAACAGGAATGAGTGAAAAAGGAAAAGAACAGAAACCAAGGGGAAAATAGGAGAACGAATGGGAGAAAGAAGGAATAAGCTACAACAAAGACCTATTCAACATGAAAATTTAAGTGTCAGCTGCACCTGTTTTTAAAAATTGGTTCAATCTCACCTGCGTTTAAGTTACTTTGCCTGCTCAGTGATGACCCAGGCAAAAATGTGTAAATCCCTTGTTAGAAACCCAGTCTTGAGACCATTGCAATCTGAAAACTGTTTACCAAAAAGATATAATCATGCTTCAGGCCAAGCAGGCAACTGGTGTTGGGCTTCACCAGTGTTTAAAAATGGGGCTGGGGCATGTTTGTACTATGGTGTACATGACAGTTTATGCCCCTAGGGTCAGGGCAGCATGGCCTAGCAGCCCGAGTCTATGGAGCAGCCCTTAGGTGCAGGGCATCATGGCCTAGCAGCCAGAGTCCATGGGGGTGGGGCACCCACCAAGGGGTGTGGCATCCCCAATAAGGGGGCCTAGGCCCACCTGACTCCACCAGGCCCCAACCCAGGGCCCTCACAGTGGTGTAGCAACTTGCCACTGACTCAATGGCAGGGTCCTACCAAAACATGCTGATGCTTCCTGGGTGGGAGGTACCACTCCATCACCCTCCCTGGGTCACTTCCTACCAGTGTCTGTGTTGGGGGTCTCCCATGAACATTGGGTTCTCTGTGGTCAGCTGGGCTGGTCACCTCCTGTGGTTACTCCAGTCACCAGGGTTCAAGCGGGCCCAGGGAGGCTCTGGTTCCCAGCACAGACAGGGGTTATGGCTGGCCCTCCACAGGCACTTCCCAGACCAGTCCTTCCCCTGCTGCCTCCAGCCCAGAATGAGCTGGGCTTCCTTCCTTTATACTGCTAGAGCATTTGGAGCATGCCCAGTCCCGCCGGGGAGGCGGGACTTCCGCTGTCAATAATATGGGCTTAACCTCAGAGGTGAAAGTAAGCCGGTACGGTACGGTACGGCGTACCGGCAAGAGCCAGTACGCCGTGCCAGACCACACTGGTTTCTGCGGCGGGGATTTAAAGATCTCTGGGCTCCCTGCCGCGGCAGGGAGCCCAGAGCCCTTTAAATCCCGCCCACAGCTCGGCGCCCAGACTGGGGCCGGGATTTAAAGGGCTCGGAGCTCCCTGCTGCGGTGGGGAGCCCAGAGCCCTTTAAATCCCGCTCGCAGCTCCGCAGCTGGGAGCCCCGGGTTGATTTAAAGGCCCTGGGGCTCCCAGCCACAGACGGTGCCCCAGGGCCTTTAAATCGTGAGAGGCCCCCCCCTCTTCCGGATGAGGCCCCACCCCCCTCAGGACTCCGGCAGTACCGGTAAGTCCTGTAAGTTACTTTCACCCCTGCTTAACCCTATCAGGGCTAGTGTGGGGTAAGCAGACCCTATCACAGTGTAGAATAGATGGTTCCATGGAGACAGGAATGAAAGTGGGCAGAGGACTGGATGAAAAAGGGTTGGAGCAAGAGAGGCACTACAGAAGAAAAGCAGAAAAGAACTGTGAAAGCCAAGTACCTAGGTACATGTTTTTCTACTTCATGTTTAGGGCTTAGGGATTTTTAATACAAAGGGGCTGTGGAAGGACAGGGGTTTGTTCTTGCTGACGTGCCTCCTTTGTTCCTGGTTCCAGCAGCTGCTGATTTTTCCTGTATAGTCTTTTCCTGTCCATCTCCCTCATTCTTTGGGAAAGAATGCTGCAGAGACTACCCTCAGTCAGTACTTGTCAAGATGTTGGGCTTGCAACAATCAATAGCAGGATAACACCAGGTATGTGTGAGACAGAGGTAGGTTTGCACCTATAATGAGCGATAAACCTTGTAGGTTCTCAATTGGTCTGTAGAGAGCTGGCTGGTCACATGGCGCTGGCTCCTCTTTGTTCCCAGCTGCTGAAGCACAAGAAAAGAGGCTAAAAATAAAATACTTTCCTCATGTCCCTTTTCCATGTCAGCAATCATTGTAGCTGCCACAGGGATGTCTTGCAATTGCGAATGGGTGGGGAGGTGCCCCTGGGAAATCTCTCTATTAAGATGCAGCCTATGCCATGAAAATGTTTGAGAACCCCTGATGCCCGCTTGGGCTATTACAGGTTAAACATATGGGGCGAGGACAGGTTACTACAGCAGTACAGCAACACTCCAAAACACACAGGCCTCTGGTACAGATTAAATAATATTTAGATAAATTAGATGTACTCAAGTCATAGAACATCAGGGTTGGAAGGGACCTCAGGAGGTCATCTAGTCCAACCCCCTGCTCAAAGCAGGACTAATCCCCAGACAGACTTTTGCCCCAGATCCCTAATGGCCCCCTCAAGGATTAAACTCATAATGCTGGGTTTAGCAGGCCAATGCGCAAACCACTGAGCTATCCCTCCCCCTTCAGCAGGGCCGGATGAAATTCACCATGTGGTGCTCAAGGAACTAGCTGAAGCAATCTCAGAACTGTTGACAATCTTTGAGAATTCATGGAGGACAGGTGAGATCCCAGAGGACTGGAGAAGGGCAAACCTAGTGCCTATCTTTAACAAAAGGAACAAAGAGGACCCATGGAATTATAATCCAGTCGGCCTAACGTGGATACTGGAAAGACACTGGAACAAATTATTAAGCAATCAATTTGGAAGTACCTAGAGCAGAGGTGGGCAAACTACGGCCCACGGGCCACATCCGGCCCGCAGGACCGTCCTGCCCGGCCCCTGAGCTCCTGGTCTGGGAGGCTAGTCCCCGGCCCCTCCCCTGCTGTTCTCCCTCCCGCACAGCCTCAGCTCACTGCGCCGCCGGCGCAATGCTCTGGGCAGCGGGGCTGCAAGCTCTTGCCAGGCAGCGCAGCTGCAGAGCCGCAGCCTGACCTGGTGCTCTGTGCTGCACAGTGGCATGGCTGGCTCCAGTCGGGCGGCACGGCTGCCTGTCCTGGCGCTCTGGGCAGCGCGGCTGTAGTGCCACCAGCCACCGGTGCTACAGGCAGCGCGGTAAGGGGGCAGAGAGCGGGGGGGGGGTTGGATAGAGGGCAGGGGAGTTCAGGGTGGTGGTCAAGGGGCGGGGGTGTGGATAGAGGTTGGGGTAGTCCGAGGGCGGGGAACAGGGGGGTTGAATGGGGGCAGGGGTACCGGGGGGGCAGTCAGGAAGGAGAGGGGGTGGATGGGGAGGTGGGGGGCAGTCAGGGGCGAGCAGTCCGGGGGCGGACAGGGAGCGGGGGGGCGTGGATTGGATAGGAGTCCTGGGGGGGCCATCAGGGGGCGAGAAGCGGGGGGGTCAGATAGGGGGCAGGGGCCAGGCCTCCCCTAACTGGCCCTCCATACAATTTCGGAAACCCGATGTGGCCCTCAGGCCAAAAAGTTTGCCCGCCACTGACCTAGAGGATAATAGGGTTACAAGTAATAGCCAACATGGATTTGTCAAGAACAAATCATGCCAAACCAACCTAATTTCCTTCTTTGACAGGGTCACTGGCTTATTTGATGGGAGGAAGCTGTAGACATGATATACCTTGATTTTAGTAAGGCTTTTGAAACAGTCCCACGTGACAGTCTCATAAACAAACTAGGGAAATGTGATCCAGATAAAATTACTATGAGGTAGGTGCACAACTGATTGACCAAACTCAATGGTTTGCTGTCAAACTGGGAGGACATAACTAGTAGCGTTCTGCAGGTGTCTGTCCAGGGCTCATCAATATTTTCATTAATGACCTGGATAACAGAGTGGAGAGTATGCTTATAAAATGTTCAGATGACACTAAGCTGGGAGGGATTTCAGGCACTTTGGAGAACAGGGTTAGAATTCAAAAGGACCTTGACAGATTGGAGAATTGGTCTGTACTCAACAAGAAGAAATTCAATAAAAACAAGTGAAAAATTCTACAATTAGGAAGGAAAAATCAAATGCACAACTACAAAATGGGGAATAACTGGCTAGGCAGTATAACTGCAGAAAAGGATCTGGGAGTTATAGTGGATCAGAAATTGAACATGAGCCAAAAATATGATGCAGTTGCGAAAAAGACTAATATACTTCTGGGGTGTATTAACAGGAGTGTTGTATTTAAGATACAAGAAGTAATTGTTCTTCTCTACACGGCACTGATGAGGCGGGAGCTGGAGTAGTGTGTGAGTATTTGGATGAAACACTTTAGTAGAGATGTGAACAAACAGAGGAGAGCAAGAAAAATTATGTAAGGTTTAGAAAACCTGACCTTCGAGAAAAGTTTTTTTAAAAAATGGAAATGTTTAGTCTTGAGAAAAGAAGACAGATGGGGGACTTGATAAGTCTTCAGATGTGTTGAGGGGCTGTAATAAAGAGGGCAGCGATCAATTGTTCTCCATGTCCACTGAAGGTAGGACAAGAAGTAATTGGCTTAATCTGCACCAAGAAAGATCTAGGTTGGATATTAGGAAAATCTTTCTAACTATAAGGATAGTTAAATACTGGAACAGGATAGCAAGGGAGATTGTAGAATCCCATCATTGGAAGGTTTTGGATAAACACGTGTCAGGGATGGTCTAGGTTTACTTGGTCCTGCCTCAGTGTGGGGACTGGGCTTGATACCTCCTCAGTTTTTCTTCCAGCCCAAACATTTCTATGATTCCAGTGATCAGGGCAATATACTGACTTTTACTTCAGGGCCATGCTAAATACATCTGAATAGAACTAGTCTAATTTAAGGCCCTGTCTATGCTGGCCAAACTCCAGGTATTGTGGGCTTCTCTGCACTAAAAAAATTATCCACTGCTGACAACAGGTGTCAGCAACAAGATCCCCTGAACAGGGCTTTAGCTGCAAGTGTAGACAAGGAGAAGGTTCAGTGCTTTTTCTGTGACCATGATATAGGGTTACCATATTTCAACAATCAAAAAAGAGGA
>NW_020664463.1:16145429-16151754 GCF_002925995.2 Terrapene triunguis | reverse complement strand
AAACTAATAATTTAAATTGGAATTTCATCCATTAATAAGTATTTATTATATAATTAAAACCATTCTATTGAAGGACAGATATTAAATAACACTAAATAAGTTAATGTTCAAAACAATATTAAAAATTTGAAAATTTAGAGCATGGAAACCAAAATAGCTAAAATTAAGTTTTGGCAAGATACACGGAATGGAAACTCCGGGATCTTTACCTGTCACTGAATATAGCCATCATACCAATAGTGGAATATAAAACAAGTCTACATATACTCTCCTTAAAATTTTTACTTCTGTCCATTCCCAATAATTGTAACAAATCATTATTACCTTCACTCCACTTGCCACGCGCCCCAAGCACAAAACCAAAGAAGTGAATATTTTTACCTCCCGTTAAGTTTTTAATTTCTTCCTCTAACTCAAGATAATAAGCCACCTTCTCACTGTGGGCTTGTTCCAAACTTCCGGCATTATCCTCCCATCGCACTGTAACATCAACCACCACTGCTGTATCTCCTTTTATAAATATAATATCCGGCTTTCTTAACTCACCCTTACTATTTCTCAAATGGGGCTCTATCATTGCCTTCCACCCTAATTTACCAACCTTATCTACAACTGCAGACACTACTCTATTATGCCTTTTTATCCTAGCATTCTTAGTCTTATAACATTGTCCTGAGATATGGGGAACAGTCTCCCGCACTTTACCGCACCATCTACAAAGAGCATTCACACCTCCTCTTCCTCTTGCTAATGTCTCCCTAGTAGGATAAATATTTGCCCTAAGCTGCAATGCTGCGATATACGCTGACGATTTAACTTTAGTAGAGTTTCTAAAAATCGAATTACTAATTAAATCATTTTTAAAATATTTTATCCCTATTCCCTGACATCTCAGTTCCGACCATCTTAAAAATTCCTCTTCCCTCCATTTCTTGGGATGAGATGTTACTGCACTAAATGACAATATTTTATCCACAAGATTTTCTCCTGCATATAGATAAGATAGGTCCATCCAATCATCTCTCGAGACAATATGTCTCCTCCATTTACGAATTAACATATTTGGGATTTGCACACTAAACTTAGTGAGAGCTAAACCACCATCCCTACCTCTAGAATAAAATATCCCATCTGTGGTACACTGAGGTAAATGTAAAATCTCTTTAACTATTTTTCTAACTAACACATCAAGATCGTCTAAAAGATTAAAAGGGGGTTCTATTAAAAGAAGATTATAAAATAGCTTCGGTAAGATATATGTCTGTAAAATTAATATTTTTTGGGCCGGTTTTAATGGGGCCTTAATTAAATTCTCACTCCAATCTTTCAATTTTTCTTTAAGTACCGGTCCCCCTACACCTATCCAGGGATCTATTCTAGCCCCTAAATATTTTTCAAAATCCCCTGGTTGAACATATTCAATCTCCTCTGACCCTATCTGCCAATTATCCTTAGGATTAACTACATAGGTTTTATGTTTAGTTAAAATATGAAAGCCTTTCGTTTTCTTCACATTAACAGAGAGATTAGTATTTTTACAAAACTCCTCTAAAATACCCAAATTTTTAATCATTCCTTTATATGAGCTACTTAAAATTGCCACATCATCAGCAAAAGCCAATGACGTGACACCATTACCCTTAACATAAAAACCACTTCCTTCTACTTCTAATCTAGTTAAAAGGGGATCCATAGCAATATTAAACAAAATTGGGGACAACGGGTCACCCTGCTTGACCCCCCTCCTAATTAAAATAGACTCAGTAGCTTCATCACCCACCCATACCCTAGTTGTGCAATTATCATAAAGGTCCCTAATAATATCTATAAAATGTTCATCTATACCAAATCTTCTCAACCCGGCTATTATATGTCCGTGTCCCACAGAATCAAATGCTTTAGCCAGATCTACGAACACTATTGCAATTTCATTCCCATTTCGTTTAGCCCCTTTAATCAAATTATCTAATATAGCAATATTTTCCTCACACCCAGGGGCGGATATAAACCCTTTTTGTCTACTACATATCTTAACTGTTTCCACCAGTCTTTTTGCTAATATTTTGGTATAGATTCTAATCCAAACTGACCCAATTGTCAATGGTCTCCAAGATGTTAACTTCTTCATTTCCTCCTCATCTTGTGTCTTTGGTATTAAAATCGTTCTATTTTTCTTAAATTCATCTGGTACCTGTCTATTTAGAAACCATATATTAAAAATTTTTGTAAGTATTAAGGAGTCTAAATTAAAAATATCCCACAAATTGCTCACTTTTACTTTATCTGGGCCAGGAGCACTATCTTTTCTTATTTCTCTTAAAGCTATTCTAATCTCATCCACAGAGATCGGACTCATTAATATATCATTATCCGCATTCTCTGTGGATGATGGCCACCCTATCATATTACCATGTCCAATTGTTCCCAAAATATTGACATAGTATTCCTCAATTTCTTTCATAGGGATAGCACACTTAGCCTTATCTGGCTCTCCCATTATAATGCGAGTCAATCTTCTTCTATCCTTATCAAATAATTGTTGATAGAATTTATACTTAGCTTTCTTTGTAGCATATCTCCTAATTGCATTAAATTGCTTCCTTCTCCCCTCCTTTCTCATCTTCCCTTTTCCTTTATTCCTCAACTCTATTTGACTTTCATTTCTAGGGTCCTTTCCCTCTACTAATGAATAACATACTTTTTCCAACATTGCCCAACCGAGAGCTTTTGTTAAATCCTCCTTTAATAATCCTTCAATTTCCCCTAAACTATTTATTATTTCTCTTCCCTCCCTACTTTGTTTTCCCCGTTTACATATTTTCTCCACTAAATCCACTTCTGGGTGTCCTTTTAGTGGGAAAATCCTCTCTCTTGGGGGCGGAATTTCTAATATATTTACTCTAATGTCCTCTACCTCAGTCACTTCCTCCCTATCTCCTGTTACCACTAACTTCTTCTTTGCTAATTCTCGTCTTTTATCTGATATTTGTTTATTCGTTTTGGTCCTCATCTCGCTCTCAATACATTTATTTATATTCCTTTTCCCAATATATTTCCTTTCCAACTGTATAAGCTGCGCAACCTCATCTTTGGTCCATATACGAGATCTAGTCGATCCCTCTTTGATCTTACTTTTAGCAGCCATATCTTCTTTTCTTTGCTCATTCCTCACAGCAGGGTGTCTATGTCTACAGTGTTGGCTCAATCCAGATCTAGTATGAAAACCAAGCCCACAGACCGAGCACGTATGGCTCTTCATTGGGGTATCCGCCTTCTTGGGTATGCACTTGGGGTAGTGGCAAGCTATATTATGATATTGAGAAGATTTTCCACATTTACTACATACAACTCGTATGGCTTTACTTTTATGAACCACATTAATGTGTTTGGCCCATTTACCAAATGTTGGTAATATCTGGGGACATATTGGACAATTAAAACTATCAACGGGATACTCTAAATAAAAAACCCCATCCTTCCACGAACTACTTTCTAATAGATTTATATTACTACCAGTACTGTTAAGATCCTTATTACGATCCCTATTAAAATCAGTACTTGGTCTAAAACTATTTAATAAACTAGACCCATTAACTAAATGAGCATTAAGATATCCCGATTCGCTAACATATGGATCATCAAATGTACTTAAATACTTAAAATCTGGATTGAAACTTTCCATAGTTAAATCATTAAAAGTGTCCCTTGTAAAAACCATCGGTAAAATAGATAAAATCTCCTCACCATGATCATCACAAACATTCTCCTCTACCTCCTCTCCATGCTCCACTGGGAGGACTTGATTCTCACTCTCATGCTCATGAGACTTCATTATAGTCCACACCATTTTATCCATTGGTCCAGCGACCCTGATCACACCCCTAATATATTTAACACTGTCAGCCGGGGCATCAAAGCCAACAGCGGGGGCGTTATTAACCCGGTCCAGCGCCAATCCGGTATAAAAATATAAATTACTTTTTTCCATAGCTAAAAGATTTACCCTTCTCAGGGGGAAACTAACCCTTTCCAGGGGGAAACTAACCCGTACCTGGGGGAAACTTACCCTTTCCAGGGGGAAACTAACCCGTGCCTGGGGGAGACTACCCTTACCAGGGGGAATCTAACCCTTACCAGGGGGAGTCAACCCGTACCTGGGGGAGGCTACCCTTACCAGGGGGGCATCCATGTGGCACCATATGGGGCTGCCCAACCCCGTCCCACACCCCACTGAATGTGGGATGTGGGTTCGTCCTCCGCAATCCGCCTGGCTATCCAAGCCAGTTACCGGCTCTCACCACGAGGAGGTAGCGGTTGGACTTGCAATCCAGAGGCTTTCCTCAAAGAGGGGTCCCAAACAGCATAATGTCAAGCTCTAACGGGCGTGTGAGAAAAGGCTCAGATCTTGGTAGGGGTTGCCCCTATTGACCGGGCTCACGCCCACCCCCACCTCACCGATAACCCATTCTCTCACTACCCTCAGGCAATGTTTCCGTCCAAGCCCGACAGCTGAGAGGGTCCAGAGACGCATGGAGAGCCATTAAGAGAGCCCTTATCCCTATACCTAAGCCTCCCTGTTCCTTGTCCCCTAACTGCCCCCTCCTGAGATCCTCCCACCCTAACTGCCCTCCAGGACCCTACCCCCTATCTGTACCCTGACTGCCCAAAACCTTACAGCCCCCCCCTGAACTCCCGACCCATCCAACCCTGCTCCCTGTCTCTTGACTGCCCCCTCCAGAACCTCCCTGCCCCTTCTCCGCCCCCCTGGCCCCCTTACCGTGCTGCTCAGAACAGAGGGCTGCAGAGCAGCGCGCTCGGCAGCAGGGGAGGGGGGAGCAGGGGGAGGAGCTCCAGACTGCCGGAGGCCCGATGCGAACGGCCGGCCGGCGATCTGTGAATGCAGGGAGGGGGAGGGAGAGAGCGAGAGGAGGAGAGTGATTTCAAGCTGCAGGGAAGAGGAGGGGCTCTGGCTCTCGGAGCCCCATGCAAGTGGCACGATCCGGCCGGCTGCCCTGTCAGCCACGCACTCTCTGCATTGGGGGGAAATCCAGACATTTACGAATTCCCCCCGGACGCTATTTTTAACTCAAAAAAGCCGGACATGTCCGGCAGAATCCGGACGAATGGTAACCCTACCATGATAAAAACCTGAGCAGAAGCATGGGGGCAGCAGGGCCAGAACAGGTTTCAGCTGTGGCTACAGGAACAGTGCTGAACATGGCAATTCCTTGCCTATGCTTGCAGGTGAACCACCATTTTTGGAGCATAGACCAGGCTTGAGTTAGCAGCAGATGTGCTGGTACACAGTTCCAAATCTCAGTATAGACAGGGCCTTAGTGGTTGTAACCTTTCTAGGAAGAATCTTGTCATACTGCAGTTTCCTTGGCCAATGCAGACAGTGCCAGAAATATTTGCCTGCTTCCTTGTATCACAGTGTGAATTGTAAATACTCAGCTTTATATTTATTGTGGGCCACAGTACACCTTCCCATGGCAAAAACCACAGGAGGGGAATAAATAGCCCATGAATTCCCTGTGAATGCACCCTGATAGATAAATGGCAAGCACAGAAACAGACATCCAAATTGCATCATTCTTGGGCATCTGTGAGGAGAAGCACTAACCTCTTGGAGGTCTTGTGCTGTCCAGCCTTCTCCAGGGGTTGGGCCAGCCAGCTGGTGGCCCAGGGATCGGGCCAGCACTTGGGGGCTGGCCAGGGGCCTAGGGGTTGGGCTTGCACTCAGGGGCTGACCAGTGGCTGTTGGGTCGGCACTCAGGGGCCAGCGCTTAGGGCCGGAAGGTGGCCGGGGGTCAGGGTGGTTTGGCCAGGGCTCCTCTGGCCTTGGGGGGCGGGGCTCAGGGCTCTAGCAGGTGAGGGGGGTGGAAGGGATGGTATAGGGATAAGGCCTCAGGAGGAAGGGGTGGGGCCAGGGAGCTAACCGGGAGGGGGCATTCATGTTCCGCCCATGCCTGCTAGCAGAGTCTGTCTACCCAGGCTGGAGGCTTGCTTCCAGTTGCAGTGTAGACATGCCCTTAAGAGCCATGAAGCCATTGGCTTGTGCCCAAATAGTAACGCCCTCCCAAAGGAGGATGAAGACACAGAATGGGAGCTAATGCACCCTTTGGCAGGGCCGGCTCCAGGCACCAGCCTGGCAAGCAGGCACATGGGGCGGCCACTCCGGAGAGGGGCGGCAGGTCCAGCTATTCGGCAGCAATTCGGCAGACAGTCCCTCACTCCCGCTCGGAGCGAAGGACCTCCTGCCGAATTGCCGCCGCAGATCGCGATCGCGGCTTTTTTTTTTTTTTTTTTTTTTTTTTTTTTTGTT
>NW_020664463.1:16073730-16145329 GCF_002925995.2 Terrapene triunguis | reverse complement strand
TTGTGCCCGCCAAGCCACAATGCTGGGGTAGAGGGGCTTTACTGATCTACTGGGGGAAGTGCTTTCCTTCTTCCATGGTGCCTACCTCCTCTCCACATGCTCTTGTTCTCCTTTGTCCTTGGATGTGCATGAGAGAGCCCTGTGCATCCATTCAAAGGCAGGACGTGGCCCGTAAGCAGGAACTCCAAAGATGCTTGATAAACAAGGATGAGTGGAACAGGAGACAGCCGCCAATGCCATTCAGCCCTTCCACTTTCATCCACTTTGTTACTGTGTCCTGCTCTCTCCCTCTTTCATCTCGCGTCCTTTTTTCTCTAGCAACCTCTCTCCTCTTCCTTTTTTTAGTCCCTAGCTTTTAAATGTATTTAAATGTTTTGTTTCAATGCCCACTCTTGATAATTTAGTCCACATGTGCGCATAATTCGGCACATGAAATGCTCTTGCACAAAGCTTTCTTTACGGCTGTTTTTTTAAAGCTCATGTTCTCTCATTGTCACGTTCCCTTTCTCCACGGAGGTGGGTGCTTTTCAGAAGAGGTCAGCTTAACCCTTTTATCAACTCCAGCCCCCTTGGTCTTCATAAATGTAAACTAGTCAGACCTCGCACCTTCGCGCTCCTAATATTTTCTTCCCCTCCCCAAAACGCGATCAAGAAAAACAAGTCTGCAATTGGTATTTATTAACAGAACAAAAACAGCAGGTTTAAATTCCTTGAGGCTTGTTTTTGTTTTGATAAAATGAAGTGGTAAGGGGAGGAATGACAGGTCAGAACACCGCACCCATGTTCTCAGCCTTAGCTGACTGGTGCACCTGTTGTTCTGCAAGCTGCGGGTGGGAGGGAGGGGGACAAATTCAGATCTGATGTAATCAGGCATTGCTCTATTGACTTTGAAGGAGTCACACCCATTTACACCTATTCTGAACTTGACCCTGGATTTTAATTTATCTTCTTACTTCCTGCTCCAGAAGTCTCACACCACCCCAATGGGAGTCAAGGCTATTATGAAATGATTGAGCACCAGGGGATAGTGTGTTGGAATGAGCTCAGAGGTTTATATATTGACATATATTTGATCACTTTAAAAAAAATTGCAGTTTAATTTCTCCATTGGAACAGGAAGGAAGGCAAGTACATTTCTCCCTGTGACTTGAAGTGAAATTGCAGCAGTACAATCTTGGATCATGGTCAGTATTTAGGCCCTGATTCGGGAAAGCATCCCTATTCTGGATTGCACTTACACTCATGCTCAACTTCCCACTGAAGTCAATAACTTGAAACCAGTGTTTGAGTCCAGCGTATGTGTTTAAGTGCTATCCTGAATAGGAATGGACTGAAGTGCTTTCTTGAATTGGAGCCTTGTTTGGAAGATCATAAAGAAAAAAAGTGTTCCAGGTAGTGTGGTGTTGGGGTCTGCTTCAGACAGGAGCATTCCTCCTTCCGTGTTGAACTAGTGCCCCGGTATGGTGTCAGCAGGCACTCTGCTGTTGGAGATGCCTCCTTTTGAATGAGAGGTAAAATGGAGGCCCTGACCACTTGTAGCTATTGAGGGCTCAGTCTTGCCAGGTTCTGCGCCCCCTCAATTCCTACTGACTTAAACTGCTATCGACTTGTGCCTTGACTTTGACAGGTGCTTGGCATCCATCCCTACTGTTTACTGACAAGTTGAGGGGGACCTTAAATGGCAATGGAAGGAGAGGGCACTGAGTATCTTGCTGTAGGTTTCAGCACCTTGCCAGAATGGGCCCTAAAGATACCATGGTGTTTTTCGGAAGAGCAGCGATGTTAGGCCTGGTGTCCCAGACAAACTTCAGATACATAACTGCACCTTGTCCAATTCACCCTCTGACTGTCTGGGGTCTGAGAAAATCGCCACACTTCACGAGCGGGCACGTTTTGTTGTTGTTGTTCCACTGGCTTCAATAGGACATTCACGTGCTTAAAGTTAGGCAGGTGTGCGAGTATCCTGCTGAATCCTGATTCTGGGCGTTGCTGATGAGCGGGCAGTGCATGTTGTTGGGGGTCAGCGGGAAAGATGGGGACACTGAGGTCATTTTCGTGTGAACCTTTAGCGAGGGATGCAGAGGTGCTGTAAATAGTGGTTGTTACACTCATCATAGAACCAAGGGACTGCAAGGGTCATCTAGTCTAAGCCCTTGCCAAGATGCAGGGGAAAGCAACTGACAGAATGTTAGATAAAATTGCCCTCACTTCTTTATCATACTCCCTTTTATACCTTCCTGTTGCTTGCCTCCTGGAACAGAAAGCCAACCCCTGCCCCCTTTTTTTCTCTGCCCATGGCACACAAGGCACAGTCAACCTGTGGAACTCCTTGCCAGAGGATGTTGTGAAGGCCAAGACTATAACAGGGTTAAAAAAAAAAAAAGAACAAGATAAGTTCCTGGGGTTAGGTCCATCAATGGCTATTAGCCAGGATGGGCAGGGATGGTGTCCCTAGCCTCTGTTTGCCAGAAGCTGTGAATGGGTAACGGGAGATGGATCACTTGATGATTACCTGTTCTGTTCATTCCCTCTGGGGCACCTGGCCTTGGCCACTGTTGGAAGACAGGATACTGGGCTAGATGGACTTTTGGTCTGATCCAGTATGGCCGTTCTTATCTTCTGATATGTACCTCCTAATTTGCCAAGGCCCAAATGAGGGACACGGACAAATCAGTCAGGCAGGTAACTCAAAATGTTGTGTGACTCCTTCTGGCAGCGTAAATAACTTTCTGTAACTTCAGTTTCATGATTCTGCATGTCCAGTACAGAGTCACACAGAGTTTAAGGCCAGAAAGGACCCCTCAGATCATCTAGTCTGATCTGTGTATCACAGGCCACCAACACCTCCCAGCCACCCACACTCTAAACCCAATAACCAAAATTAGACCAAAGCGTTACTGCCCCACAGGAGACTAAGCTATTGCATGCCACGGGCAGAGAACGTGTGTGTGTGTGTGTGTCTGAGGCCTCTGCAGTGTCAAGTGAGATATACCCAAATGATCCCACATCCCATGTGGAAAGTGAAAACCCCCCAGGGTCACTGTCAATCTGACCTGGGGAAAAATTCTTTTCTGACCCCATAGATGACTAGTTAGACCATGAGCATGTGAGCAAAAGCCAGCCATTCAGGCACCTAAGGGTATGTCTACACTACAGGATTAATCCGAATTTAGATAATTCGAATTTGGGAAACAGGTTGTATAAATTCGATTGTGCGCGGCCACACTAAGCACCTTAATTCGGTTTTTAACCACATTAATTCGGTGGTGTGCGGCCACACTACCCCATTAACTTAAACACAGTAATTCGGTGGTGTGCGGCCACACTAACCCTAATTCGAATTAACAAAATCGATTTAGGCTCTACTCCGTTCGTCGAGGTGGAGTACAGAAATCGATTTAAAGGGCCCTTTAATTCGAATTAACTGACTCTGTAGTGTGGACGGGTGAAGGGTTAATTCGGATTAACGCTGCTAAATCCGAATTAATCCCGTAGTGTAGACCAGGCCTAAGAGAGTGAATTCTCTGTACCACCACTGAGCACCAGGCTACCCTGTCCAGTGTCCCATCTCCAGCTGTGGCCATCCCTAATGCTTCAGAGGAAGGAGACAAAAAACTCCACCTACAGGTGACCAGCTGAAGCCCTGAAGCATGAGATTTCAGGAACATAAGATATGAACTGGAAGGGACCTTCAATAATTTAATAATTGTCAGCAATAACAGAGAAGGGCACCAAATCTTTAAGCAACATCTGTAGTTGTGGGACTAAAATGGGTGACGTGACTGGAAGTGAGGGACTTTTGAGAACTAGTTATACACCCCTATGACCCTGTAAGCGCCCACCTGGCAGTGGACATCTCCAGGGCATGTTGAAGGCAAGTGGGGGTGTCGAGTATAGGATGGAGCGTGGCTAGCATAGTCCTGTGCCCTCACTCTTCCCTAGTTGTTCTAACCATCACTCCATGACTGGGAGCCGGGACCATCTTTTTGTCCTGTGTTTCCGCAGCACCTAGGACAAGGGGGTCCTGGTCCATCACTGCGGCTCCCAGGAGCTACCACATTACAGATAACAAACAATATTACATCCTTGTGCTCGGCTCTGCACCTTTGCCAGAATGAGTCGCTACGTGTCAGTTACTCCGTCTCACACAGACTTAGGGCCTAACGGTGTCTTGCAGCAAATGGGGTTGCACAAAGCAGAAGTCAGGGCCCACACCACAGTATGTCACTTTCAACGCCATTAAGGTCACCTCTTAATATAAGTCTCAGCATTTAACTGTGCCTGTAGGTCAGGACATTGGCATGGCTCACTTGCCAACTGTCGCTTCTTTTCTCATCACTGAGTACAAGCCTACTTTTCCTACCACCCGGAGTCATGCTCTAGCCTGTTCCCCCTCCTTCTGGCCTTCTTTGTACATTTTCTTGAGGTTAGGGAGAGTGCTGAATTCTCTTCTCCCCATCCTCCTGGTTGAAGTATGTCAAAGCACACGCAGATAGCTATACATCTGTATAATGTGTGTCACTAAATACAAATGGCAAACACAGCGAATCTATCATGTACCTCAGGCATGCTTTGCCACTGCCCCAATGGTACATGCACAGACAGCACAGTGACGATCTGATATGAGGCAAGGGGTGGCAATTTTGAGGGGGTTTGTGGCACTGAATTCACAGCCCACGCCTACAGAGTAAGCCAGCAGGGTCCACACAGGGCAGTTAGAGCACTGTACAGTCACGGCACCTTGTGGCTTGGGCAGTAAATTCAGCACCCCAAACCCAGTTGCGACTGGCACCAACGACCTGGAGCAGCAGCATGAGCAGTGGCTACAGCAGCCTAGAAAAGATGGAACCTGTGGCATTCTTCGTTGCCTGTATCTCTTTCTTCAGGAGGCCACGGGCAAAGCCAGGGCCAGACTGCAAGTGCAACATCCCCAGGATGGGGCAGCTTTGTCCTGCCCTGGGAGCCTGGACACCTCTCTTCCCCAACACTCCGGCAGCATGCAGTGCCAGGCTGATCCTGCTGCTGGCCAAGTCCAGCTCGGTCCCAGAAACTCTGGCTGGGCCCTGCCTTGATTCACTTCCGGGAGTGCAATAAGGGGGTGGAGGGAGTCCCGTGGCCATAGACAGGGAACTGGGGGAGAGGGCTGGCTGGTCAGCATCTCTCTAGGGGAGGGAAATGTCCCGCTCTGTCCTGGTTTCTCCAGTGGTGCGAGGGAGAGAGGTCCTGGCTGGTCAGCAGCTCTCCAGTGGAAGGGGTGGGGAGAGATCACAGCAATGCACAGGGGAGAACTCCGTACACAGCCACTTGATCCAAAGTTCATCACCACATACTACCTAAAGGGAAATAACAGGACTTGTTTGTTAGGTAGCTTTTTTTCTCCCTCCAAATCCTTTTATTGTGCCCAGAGATGAGATCACACCATCTGCTGGATGCAATTTGCATTGTTATCACCATCAGAAAGTGGGAGATTCCACTGAACCGAGGAACATATTTCCTGGAATAGCTTATATGCAAATTAGGCCATGGTGGAAAACTCAAATAATACACCTTATTTTCATGAGTTTCTCAGCCACCTGTTACGTGTTTGTGATAACAGCAATTCCCATAGGGTGCCAATAAAACGTGTCATCTGGTTCACCAGCCCTGTGCAGCCCTGTACTAGAGCTATATAAAAATGTGGTGCTGTCAGATTAAACTCTCTGACCACTGAGCAAACTGACAAGAAACCATGATGGCTTGGAGAAAGTTAAGATAATTCTTTAGACCCACTGTGTCATCCAGACTAAATAAATGCAGTCATTGTCTGCCCAGAATCAGCCTGAATGCAAAGACTAGATAAGTAGCAAGGCTCCTTTGATTTAATTTTCATTGCCAAAGCAGTGTTGCCTAACGGACAGAGCCCTGGACTGGGCCTCAGGAGACATGGTTTCTATTCCTGGCTCTGCTACCGGCCCGCTGGGTGTCCTTGGGCAAGTCACTTTCCCTCACTGTGCTCAGTTTCTCAGTCTGTAAAATAGGGATAATGATTCTGACCATCTTTGTCAAGCACTTTTGAGCTCTACTGATGGAAAGCTGGTAACTGCTAGGTATTGTTATTACAAAATAACACAGCCTTCTGTGCAAAAGGCATGGAGTTCATAAGGCCTTTCCATGAGAACTCATAGGAGCGATCACTGAAGGCCTGATCCAAAGTCATTTAAAGTCAGTGAGAGTCTTGAATAGCTTCCAGAGGGAAGTGATATAAGCCCCATCATTTTGGGTCATTTAAAACCAGACTGGAAAAAAACTATTTGGTCAAGATCTTCAAAAATGCCTGCCTCAAGTTGGCTCCTAAATCCACCAGTCTGATTTTCAAACATTCTGAGCACCCAGCAGCACCCATTGATTTTTGAAAATGTTGGCTATAGAAAATATATGGTAAAGAACAATCCTCCCTTGGGATGGATTAACTGACTGAGCAGGCCTTTCCTATCCCTACTTTTAGAATTCTGCTTAGAATCCTGAGCTGAAACTAAAGAGAGATTCAAGAAGCGAACAGAAGAAACAAAGGTCAGGTGGATCACTACAAAGCCCAGCAATTACCATGCTTTCCAGCTGGATAATGAATGGCAGGACAGAGTAAGGGTATGTCTACACTGCAGTCAGCAGGGTGAGTGCACACAGCTCACATAGGCTTACCCAGGCTAGCTTTACTCTGGCTAGGGTGGGTAAAACTAGCAGCGACATTGCAGCAGCACGGACCCCAGGACTAAGAATGCAAGAAAGTACCAGGGTGCTGGCAGGTTTCTACAGCTCGCACTGTAGCCTGGGCTACCATGGCTTCACTACTATTTTTAGCTGCACTAGCTAAATGAAAGCTGCACGAGCTACAATCACACCTCTGATTGCAATATAGACATACCCGGAAAGGTGACCACTTGGAAAACACCATGATGATAATGGCTATGATGATAACAATAGCTTTAATACTGGAAAAACCTTCCAGGATGAAAGATGTCATTAATTTACCCCTTAAAGAAGCAATTCTCTAGAAAATGTTTTTTGTGCGGTTGTCTATTTCTTTTTTTTCAAATACAGTATAAAATGAGCCAGATGGCAATCATAGACAAACTGGTGTAGATCTGAAGTAACTCCACTGAAATTAATGAAGTTTGTGTATGTTGGATTTACACAGCTATAACTGAGAACGGGATCTGGTTCAATGAGAAAGAGAGCCTAAAATGCAGCTAAATGAACAGACATACTTGCCTGTTGTGTTTTCATCTTCAACATATGCACTGAACTCTTCAGTTCACTGTCTAATATGATTCTGCTCAAGCGACACAAGAGTTTATACTGTACCCATCATAAACTGAATGACGAGGGCTGGCAAAGGCACTATATCAGTCTAGCAAGGCACATCAGGTTTGTGAAAGTTGGATTTACTTTTGTTTCTTTAATGTAATGTCCTTGTCTCTCAAAAGCCCCCTGTGACATACCAGTGTTGACTGTAGTGACACCTACTGGTGAGAACAAAGCCAACCAAATTGCTTCTGGCTTCAGCATATGTTTTTAATTTTAAAGTCAATTGGAGGTTTATGGAGTTTTCTGTTCCTGCCTGACCCATCCTCTAAGAAACAAATGCCAGCACTTTGAAGTCATTTTAACCCTTGCCCTAATGACTTAACTGTGCCCGACATCTCTGCATGAGTACATATTTAGGTCATCTATTAGTTTAAACTATTCTTATTAAAAGATTATACTAAGGTGCAAATTGCACTTAATGTTGCCTCCTTGGCCAAGTGTATAACGCACGCACTGGATTTTAATGCTGCAGGTTTCTCTCTGTGTGTTTCACACATGCACACTTGCAAAATATGTACTGACATTTTCAGGGCTAATTAAGCACACTAAATTATTACCATTGACCACTTTAAAAAAAAAAAGTCTTAATTAGACATCTAGGCTTATTTTCAAAAATAGGAAGTGCACTTAGACATGGGACAAATCTAACGGTTTTAAACCGACTCTAAATGCCAGGAGTGCCAAAAAAGCTATTTAAGATTTGTTTGTAATTTGTGTCATTGGGGCATACCATATTTATGTATAGGGCAAATGCCTAGTTCATTTTGTAGTGCACATAAATTTGAATGACTTGGTACAGGTCATTTTTAGGTGAATGTAAAGCTTGATTAATGGAAGAAAGCCCAGATATTATAAGATGTTTGCCTGTAGAATTTCAAAGTGAATTTGATCAAAACTAACATAATCCATATCTGTAATAAATTAAAACACACCCCCTCCCCCGCACCTTTAAGTGACTCTGCGGGGGAAACTATTAAGTTTGGAAAATTAAGGCTAAATCTGAAACTCAGAGTGAATTCCTGGCCACACTGAAGTCAGTGGGCAAACTCCCATTGACTTTAATAGGACTAGTATTCCACCCTCTGTTCTAAAAACTTCAGAGACAGTGTCAAGGTAACTTCCATGGTAACACACAATCGGTCCATCTAGTACCTGGTCTCCAGCAGTGACCAGTCCTTCAGAGGAAAGCAACAACAATGCATTAACTCAGTTTTGTCTAGATATAATACTAGAATCACGGCTGTTCAATAGATTGTCCATCTGGATGAGGGGACAAGTTGTGAGGTTGTGAAATTTGCCTGTTCACAAAGGGTCATATTCTGCCCTCCTGACTCAAATCAAGTAGCTCCTTACACTGCAAAATTAACAGGACTACACTAAGAGGTGCTACTCAGTGTGAGTAAGGGTGGTGGAATCTGGTCCAAAAATATGTAGGTTAATCAAGATTAGAGAGAGTGGTGAGGTGCTGCCCAGAAGCTGTGACAGATACTAGCCATGTTGCTTAATGTATCTCTGGAAGGTGCACAGATGCCATGGTGAGGGGTATGGTATGAGAACTTGGAGATACCTAACAAAACTAGTGCAAGAAATTGGGTTATTGGCATTTGAAATTCTACACAAAAATATGCAAAGAACTAAACAGTGGGGCAGAAAACAGGCTAATCATATGCAGCAGTGGGTGCTCAATTGAGTTTTATAAGGTTGGATCAAAAGTTCTCAGGACAAAGGTCTAGGCATCATTACAGACAGCGTCATGAAGATATCTGCTCAATGGGCAGCAAGGGGAAGAGCAATGAATAAGAAGCCGGGGGCTATATGAAGGAGACAGAAAAATATGGAATATGTTACCATTCACTTTGCGTGACTCCTCTCAGAAAGGCTGGAGCTGCAGTAGAAATGGACCAGGAAGCACAGGAAAACGAATAGAGGCATTGGGAAGAGGTTGTGAGGGCGTTTCACACAAGGAGAGTTTTTTTAAAAAGCAAAGATTATGTACAGCCATATCACCGCCCCTCCCTCATTGTGCAGTGCAGAGGAGAGGAATGGAGTGGAAACTCTACCTGAATGTCCCAAAACATGTTGGCAAGAAGAGAGCCAAAGTGACATCAACCCCCTCTCCCCAGAATACTGTGCAGTTAGGGCTCACTGGGATGCATAGCCAAACAGAATGTGTGGTACAGTATGTGCCATCCTTACTAGCAATCCAGGAGGTAGCTCTCCCATGCCTGCAGACTGTGGCTCATGCCCACCTCTCCTTACTGCTGCATTTGCTCCTACCCCCAGGAGCTGGGTTTACCCACCAACTTCCAGATGTCGCCAGCCTTTGTTTATTATCAACTCTGTGTATCAGGAATCTGTGCAGCAACTTGTGGGGAGAAAAGCCAATGGAAATGATCCCTCCACATTCCATAATGCTCTCTTGGACCTGTTCGCTCTCCATCCAGCTTGGGGGGCAGGGGGCTCATCATTAGCAGAATTCTTATTTCCTTGTTGCTGGTAAACAGCCAGGACTGGGGGAGAAGGCGAAGTTCAGGATGTTCTTCAGTCAAACTGGCATAACATGGTAAAGGGTCCAGCAGAGCTGGTAGGCTCAGATTTTGACTAGATATATATAGGTCCTGGGAGGAGACTCAGAAAATAACCATCAGAAAAGAGCTACCTAGGCCAGGGGAGGGGTGTGTATCTCTCCTGCCCCCAATAGGTGGAGAAGAAATGGGGATGATTCCACCCATCCATGAAACTGGGAGACTCCATTTCCTGCCTGTTTGCGAGATGAGTAGGGTGGGATCTTCACCCTCTGGCTGAGTCAGTGGAATGGCGCTTTCAACAGGGAGACATCTCTTCCCCTCATTTTTTCTGGATGATTAACCATCAATCAGCCTGGGAACCTGGTCCTGTCTTAAGGACACTGAGTGAACTATAAATAGCAATTAGGCTGGACATAATCTGTGACCCCCAGCCAGAGAAGTGAGCAGTTTTGGGTAGTCTGGTAACCAAACATCATCATCAAACATGCATAGCCTACTACGGACCATTGCACCAGCCAGAGTGACCGCAGTTGATGGCATCACACCAGACACCATGTAGTGAAGTTCCTAGATCAGGCTCAATCCTGTGAATCCACAAATCTTTGGGGCAGCATTGCAGGCGGTGCGAGGTAGGCTCAAGGCACTTACCCTTTCACACGTCGGGTGATTTTGTTGGTTTTGTTTATCCTGGTGACATGGCCATAGAGCATGCAAGACTGCTTTTGAATATAGTGAGTGACTGAAGGAAGGCCAGACCTTTCGCAAGAGTGTGACATTTTGCACAAAGTCATACCACTTTATGCTCAGGATTTGCACTGACAGGGCGTAGGGAATGGCTCTAGCCACTCCAGGTCTACCTGTAAGGGGGCCCAGGTTTCTGATCTGAACAGCAATACAGGCAGTACACAGGTTTGATAGATCCTGAACTTTGTCTCAGCACAAAGATGTTTTTGCATCCATAGGCAAGACATGCACTTCATAAAGGAGGTGGCGAGACCTATTTGTTGAAGAACATCTGGTTTGCTGCAACCCAGCAAGGTGTTAGGAGCAATTAGTTAAAAGCAGGATTTTTAAAACTCCAGAAAGTACTTGGCTACTGTCTTCAGCTTGGCTTTGCTTTTATTTAAAAGCTCTGTGTAAACAAGGGATCAGAAATAATGCAGCAAAACAACAAGAAAATATGAATAGAGAGCTGAACACATAGTTACTTAGCTGTAACTCTAACCAACAATGCAGACAGACTTTGCTGCTGGTAAAATTCAGGTAAATATACTACTCAGAATGTGACTAAAGGGAGAGGGAAATCATATGCAATTAAGCACTGATCCAGCTCCCCTTCAAATCAATGGAAAGACTTTCATTGACTTCAGTGGGAGTGGGATTGGGTCCCTAAGGAGCTAAGGAATGTCGATCTTTTATGTGTAATAATGTGCCATTATGAACTACAGAATAAAGTCTCCCTTTCTAAAGCTATGTTGATAAATTTCTCCACCCGGGGGATATGTCCAGTCCTGGTAACAAATTTCTAGGTCATAACATACCAGTGTTTTATTATTTAAAGCAGCTGCCCATGGAGTGCGAGAGAAGAGAAGGGAAAAAACCCTAGAGGGGTTATTCTAACCACCTCCGAACAAATGGAACTGTGCACATTGCTGCAAAAATAACCTTGTCTGGCAATACTTGGCTTTAACAGCTAGAACAATGTAAGAGTGTGTTTTTCTGTTGTTACTCAAGGCCACCGACACTAGGTGTCACTCTGAACTTTGGAGGATAGGAAGTAAGAGACTATGAAGAGTATGAGAATAAGACACATTTGCTCATCCTAACGGGTTGGGACAGGTTAGAATCTCCCCTCCCCCTTCAGATTATACAGAGTGGGACAAATACACAGCACTTTGGTAAGTGTGTGTGTGTGTTTATGAAAACAGTACTGGGGACACAGTACATGACACAACAACCCCAAATGAAAAACTGAACAAAGAAACAACACCAAAAGACAGAGAGAAAAGCTACAGGGTCCTAAACATTCTGTATTTTTCAATCCCCAGATAGTCAGTAATGGGACAGATGAGCTTTTGCATTAAGTATTGCGAAGGTGAAGCCCTCAGTTAATGGTGAAGTGCAAAGGGTTCTTTGAACACAGATGTTGGCAGCTATGTGCTTGGACTGTGGGATGAAAGTCAATAATTGTTCTCATGTTTAAGCCAAGAGAGCGAGCGAGCAAGAGAACTGAATGAAGATATTTTCCAGTACATTTTCCACCTCCCTCCCTAACTTCCCCTAAACAGTAGCAGAAGTATCACGCCACTCCTACATGCACTGCACATTTTCCTCAGGAATGTGTGTCTATTTTTGGAGAATTCTGAAACCTTTGAGAACATTCCTCATTCACAAACACACTCTATTTTTTCTTGTATTCCCCTGTGACTGCCCCCATCCTGCCTTCGTCAGACACAGTGTATTAAATAGTCATGCCTGACCAGTGACATGAGGCATGGAGCTGAGAGAATTCTAACCTCCCAAATCCTGAGAGAGCAAGGGGGAAAGGATTCCCTTCACCTTACAGATAGCTGGGGGAGGCTTGTAAGTGTGCTCCAGGCCTGTTAGTGACACGCTTGGGCTATTTTGTCATGATGGCATTTTCAGTACCAAAAGGGGAACCTCAAAGGTTTCCGTTTATAGTAGGTTGGAAAAATTGGGCTGTTCCTTTTCCTGGGTGTTCAAGTGTCATAAGAACAAGCACTCTGAGACCCCCTAGTGTTGGCTACAAATATTGCCAGTGAAATTCTCATGATTTTGTTTTTGTTTCCAGGGCTGGTCAAAAAGGAGAAAGTGCAGCAGATATGTGAGAAAATGTAAAAAAAGAGTTGGGTTTTTTTTTCTTCTCCTTCTAGCAAGATTTTATGTGAACGTAGCACTGGAGAAAGATGCCAGCCAGGAGAAAGATTCTGGAGCTTGAAATTCTGTCTGTAGGCACCGAGAGGGTTCAGTCTAGGCAGTAGAAGAGCACACTACCCCTCTCTACATTATGTGGAAATCCCGTTCTGGTGGGGCCACCTCTAGGGATGAAATTGTAATTCAGTCCCCATGCCCAGTTAGTCTGTGGGTTCTGCATTGAGCTGGCCTGCAAGGGAGACTGTTATTGTGATAATTTTTTGTGGTATTGACACCAGTCCAGTGCAGACCAGACTGAGGCAAATATACTCATTTTACACAGGCCACCAACTAACTGTCAGAGGGTGAAACTTTTGCTCACTACCAGGCTGGGCTGGATTTGAAGAAAGGGTATATCTTCACTGCCAAGTTATCCTGGGTGACAAGCTCCCAGGTCTGAATACTCATAGCCTAGCCCGGAGCTGAGCAGTCTCACTACAAAGCCCTACCTGACTTACTGTGTCTTACTAGTGCTGCACGCACATGTGTGTGTCACTAGGACTTCTGGGGGTACAGCCCATGGTTCTTAATGCTGCAGTAAGCTGAGCTGGTCTATGAATCTATCGCAGTGCATTGTGGGAGAACTACTTTGTCCTTGTGGGCCCACAGGAGGGATTGTGGGAAGGCACTGGAGGACTGTCAGCACTTAAGCGATTTAACTTACATCCACACTGGAAAGGGAATGGGTTACCAGCCCGAGTGAAAGCAGCACTTGGAGTTTAGCCCATACCCCAGAAGAGGCCAGCTAGCCTGAACTGAAAGCACTGCCACTAGAGGGTTTTGTGATTAGAAGGCAGGGGCAACACCCACACTGAAGCCCGAGCTAACTGCAGTGAAGACATGCCCTAAAGGTGCAAGGTTACATAGCAAAACCTCTGACCCTACCCTCCTAACCCCCCCCCCCCCAAAAGCAAGCAAACAAAAAGTTAACCAAAGATTTTTAAACTTCTGAAGAAGAATGGTCTTGTGGTTAAGAGACAGATCATGGAGTCAAAACACCTGAGTTCCATTCTGGGGTCTACCACAGACTTTCTTGCAAAGTCATGGTCTGTGCCTCAGTTGCCCCATCTGTAAAATGGGACTAATACCTAGCTCACAGGGATAGTATGAGGATACATTAAGTAATGTTTGTAAAGTGCTTTATTTATCCTCACACTATCCCTGTGAAGTAGGGAAATGCTGTTCTCCCTGTTTTACTGATGGGAAACTGAGACAGAGAGAAGCTAAGTGATTTACCTAAGGTCACACAGGAAATCTGTGGCAGAGTAGGGACTTGACCCTAGCTCTCGCTTAGGCTAGTGTCCTTATCTCTGGACCATCCTTACACTGCAGATTTGTCCTGTTTTCATCCACTGATGGCCAGCCACTGGTATGGCTGTACTGGAGCAAAACCCTCATGTAGGTAGACAAAGCTATTCTTTGTACTGGCAGAGCTTACATTTGTGTTGGTACAACTATATCAAGAGCTGGACAGTGATGGCTGTAATCATGGCAAGTCTGCTGTGTAGACATGGCCTTAATTTGTATGAACAGATTAATTCAGCACCACCTTCTGGCTCTGTTGTTATGGTATGTATTTGATTTAGGTTTTAGGTTTCTAACCCGAACCATATAAGTGGTTATTGGGACAAACATAATGGTTTGTATGCTGGCAGATGTATGCGTCAATGTAAACATAACCCTCCTTAACAGAGAACACTTGTCTCAGAATTTGCAGGCTTGGGGCTAAAAGCTTCTGCTGCTATTCCCTTTAGTGGCGGTAGTGCAATGATATCCCTGGACTACAGCCTAGCTCGAGTTGTTCGGGGCACAAAATTGGAGGTATGTCTGACAAGTTCTTTGGTCCAGGACTGCTTGGTAGTAGTGGAGGTCTTGTTTCCACATGGGGCAGCTCCTGCCCTAGGAGAGGATGTTTGGGTTGGGAGGTCATCCCACAGCACACTATTGGAATTCAGTCATTCATTGTTTACTAACCCATACGTACTAGGCCAAGATCAGAATGGTGAAGGTTACGGTGCCTTCACTTGTGAGGCAATGGTGCATCTGTCTCCCTGTGTGCTGCCATACAACCCCCGAGTACAGTTATGCACAGCTTTGAAATTGCACTGAAAACAGCAAGTTTGTGTACTAGGCTGACCTTGCTGACAACTCAGTTTGGGAGCCACCTACAGGCTGCACAGAGGAAGCATTTAGAAGATGCATAGTATTGTCCTGGTTTGTTTGTATAAGGCTCCTTAGCACATTGCTAAAAGGTCTGAATATAATAAATCAATTGAAGTTAGTTATTTTGGAGCTGTCCCTTCTCTCTGCAGAACCAGCTGACAGATGCTGCAAACATATCCAACTCAGTAATGAATTCATTTAATTGGTGAGAACAATACAGGCCTTTCGACTTGAAGGGCCATTAACAACCAAGGCTTGAGTGGTTGTATTAAGAGGGAGGGTCATTGATCACTATACTCAGGTGGGTTTCTTTTTCTATTGGAGAGCAGCCAAGGCCGGGCAATAGTGGAGCTGTATCTTTAGGTTGCATAACCAGAGGACGGTTGGAACAGTATGTTTAAGAGAGAAGCAGAGAAACAGCCTGAACAAAGAGCTGCCTCTCTGGAATTCAGGTGTGCTACCCAGACATCTGTGTGTTACAAGCTACACTTTGCTTTTATCATTCAGGAGCAGGTATATTTATAAACAAATTAGACTAGGACACAGTATCCTGTATCTGTATCAACTCATTTCTCGCCCAGTCCCAACAAAGATATAACATGCTTCTCACGTCCAGATTTTACTGACTGCTTGGGAGCTGTGACTACTTTCTAGGTGGGCTTTTTGCCATGAAGTCCAGCTTGCCTACTTGCCATACTTCAAGGGAAGAATCCCAGGGAATTTGGACTGCACACAGAGTATTCTTATTTAATTATGCCACAGGGCCTGTGATAGACGGCTGCTCATCTAGAAGAACTGATCATCAGCAAGTATTTGAATTGCCAAATGTTTTAGTTAGCTCACTGAGTAAATGGACTTTTATTTGTTTGATTCCAAACCACCTGGAGCTACTCTAAATTTCCAATGTAAACTCTCCCTGACACAATAATACCATTATCCACATATGTATTGAATATTGGATCTGGCCAAGTGTTTGTATATTACACATGTTCCTGCAATCTTTAAATCTAGTGTAGATACAGATGTAATTGACGGTCCAAAACCCTGATGTGGTAACCTGTCCCATGGGAGCAGTGAATAGGTTATTGATCACTGAGGGTGAAAAGTGCAGGTCTGTTTGCAGGCTAACCTTGTTTGGCAGACTGTAGACAATGTCAGGCTGAACTCTTGGATTACTCTGTCTAAGGAGGTGTATAGCAATCAGCCTGAAGTGAGCTGCTGATGAATAATAAAAGATTCAAACATAACTCCTGGATATATATATATACAGCCATATGCCTTGTCTGGCCTGGCCATCTGGCACCCAGATATTACAGGGATGGGTGCTTTGGAAGTACAGATAATATTGCCTACTGAAAGTCATGACAGAGACTTGAAGCCCACAGTTGGTAGAAAAAGAAAACTCCAGGACTGCAGTAAGAGATTGTGCACCGGGGGTTTGTGCATGGAGGGCACACTGTACGCATAGACTTGCCTTGTCCACATAGCAAGAGAGACTGGTAATCTTTACTGCACTGTACTCCTTTCCTTCTGATTTTATAGAGGAACTTCCATGGGAACAGGGATTTATGTGTGTGAAAGGGCAAGACTAGAGAGCCGTGCACCATCACCTGCCCCCAACACCCAAGGAATCCACTCAGGAGTTAATTCAGCCTACGGCCATAACTTGGTCTTTTGGTAGATTTTGTAAATCCCACACATGGGAAATTTGCTTTGGGGGAGAGAACTGATTCAGCTAATTCAGAGCTCCCCTGTACAGGTTTATGAAGCATACAAGGAGACCAAGGTATCGCTAATTATGTTTTGTTTAACCAGGTCATTTATGTGACCTGAATGTGGCTTGTCTGAGCAATATCATCTCTGTATACGGCTAACATGGCTTTTTAAATGGATATCATGGCTTATATCAGTTACACTAGTGCTAAGAAGCAGGAAAGAATCTGGTTAATTAAGGTTCTGCCCCATGTAATTATGGGACAGCAGCAGAATCTGCTTTGATTAATTATTTGTAGATCACTCGACATTTCACAGGCCATCTGTGAAGGCAATGTCTCTGTCCTAAAGAGCTTATATTCTAACTCAAACACTGCGAGATGTACAGGGGGTGAAGGGACAGGGAGGAGGACAAAGTTTCAGTAATTTAGGCTAGGTACACATAGGGGACATAAGCTGAGCATTGCAATGCCTAACTTTTGGTGCCTTGCTACTCAGTGGCACTCACAGCCCTGAGTTAGGTGCCTAGGCTCCCTACACAACATGGGGGAGAGTCAATCACTTATGAATGGGAGTCACAGAATCCGGTATGCTGAGCAGGAGCCACCTAGACTAGCCAGTAGGACATCTGAGGAGAGAGGCAGGGTTTAAGCTCCGCCCCTCAGGGGGAGGTAGGTGCCTATCTCCACTCAAGATTCACAGGCGAGCCCTTTCCTTCAAGGGAGTAAGGGACCTAGCCCTGGTCAGCCCATTCTCATCATAAGCCGAGTTGGGGGGAGTTGCCATCTCGCAAGTCTAGTGGTTGGAGCACTGAGAGGGGAGAGCACAGAGTCAGAGCAGGGATTTGAACCTGGCTCCCATCTCCTGGGGGAGTGCCCTAACCACTGGGCCATAGACCACAAGGGGGACAGCGCTATTGTCTTTTGGAAAGTTAGGCTTGCTCAGAGCTCACCTACTGGCCTATCCCTGCAAGTGAGGCATGTGGGAGAAGGCCTACTTTGAGAATCCCACCGGGGCTTAAGTGTGAGCTAGGCACCAAGTAGCTCAGTGCCTACAAGATTAAGTGGCAGCTGAACAGAGGTTTTGAGGATCTAAATTTTGGACTTTAGTTGCCTAAAGTGGCAGTTAGGCCTAAACCCCTTTGTGGATCTAGCCCTTAATGTTTTTGGTTTCCTCAACTTTTTGATTGTCTGACTTAAGACACTTAAAGGGGTCTGATTTTCAGAGGGTGGGTGCTCAACAGTCTCTGAAAATCAGGCCCCTTCAGGGTACCTTAGATTGAGCACCCAAAATGATTAGTCACTTGTGACAATCTTGGCCATTATCCGTGGTGTGACCCCGTGTAGGTTCTTTGATGTGAGCAGAGTGTAAGGCCAGGAATGAGGGAGGGGAGTAGATTGGGGAAAGTGGATGGGAGCTGACTGCTATATTTGTCTTATGCAAGTCTATACACCCAAGGAAGTTGGGATGGGGGAGGGGAATCCTCAAGTCTTTATCCCTTCTATATTTTACATGAATGAAAGAAACCACTGCTTCTCCTGTGCTGCTTATGTTCCCTAAGACCTTTGGTGTCTTCACTGAAATAACTAGCTTCAGTCTGAGCTGTAATTTCTACTCCAAAGATTTTCTCAATTCACGAGACAGAGAAGAGAATGGGGGTGGGTAGAGGGGAACTTTATTTTTTACTACCAGACAAGTTTGAAGTTTGACCGGTTTGTAGAAAATATAAATTAACGCACAGGTCACAGGTCAGACCCTGAGAATCTGCAGCAGCAACTACTGAAGAGTAATGGTGGGGATTTCCCTTGGATTCTGAACTGTATCTATAATTAGAGCACTTAGATACTATCTTCCTCAAAGAAAAAATTGCCCAACTCCCATTGAACACCTCCTGCTCCTACTGCTTATTCAGGAAGCTCTTTGATATGTATACTTACATAGAATCAAAGGTCCCAGCCCTGCAGGGCTTATTGGGGTGAAACTCACATTGGCTTCCATGGGAATTTTACCTAAAGTAAGGACTGGTCCCTTAGAAATTATGGATAAAGAGATGTTAAGTCATCCAGTACACCCCCGGAGGCCAGTGTAGAATTGTTCCCTGTGATGTTTTCTTGAGTCGTGCCTTGTAAACAATTCAATATTCAGTATGCACCCAGCTGGTACAGTGACTGTAAAAAAAAAAAGGTGGGTAACAATTTGGAAAATATTAGGTACCTTGTAACCAATAAACAAAGCTCAACCCAAATCCCAAACCAAACTGCCAATAGCTTTAATTTACTCACAACACTTGGGGTCAGATCCTCAGCTGTGTAGATCAGTGCAACTCCTTTGAAGTCAATGGACCTATGCAACTATACAGCAGCAGAGGAACTGGCCCACAAACCCCCTCTTGCCACCCTCAAACCATAGCGTTTAACCCCAGCTTCCCTGTGCACTGTCTTTATTGAGGACATCCCTTCATCAGTTTATCATCATCAACAGCATTGACCTCTTACTCACAGTGAAAATGGAGCTAACCCTTTATCTCTTGGAGGGCACTCATGGGTCTCATGCAAAGGTCTATACTTGTCTCCATCAGACAGAGTTGGTTTGAATAGGATTTGGACATCACCCTGTCAGCCCACGCTCCCAACCTGTTATTCCACTTGCCACCGAAGATAAATGTACATTTTAAACTTATATTCACACTGGCTTTTTTAATACAAGACATAGATGGTTTCCATGGTGTCACTTTATAAGGGGAAAGTGTCAAACTTGTTTAACACAGTTAATGTACAGCTTGCCTGCCTGATCTCATTGCAATAAAATGAAAAGATGCTTTAGCCCACCTCCCCAGGTATAAATACAAGCTGAAGTTATGCAAATTCCCCCAGGTCATTCTCATCTGCATTATAGAACATTATATTGCAGTCATCTGTGTTTTTTTTTCTGGATATGTTTGCTCATTAATTAGGGGAGAAAAAAACAGTCTCGGCTAAGAGCTGGTAACAACTGAATTTGACTTTATGTTCTTATGACAAGGTGGGTGAGGTAATATATTTTATTGGACCAACTTCTGTTGATGAGAAAGAGACAAGCTTTTTAGCCGCACAGAGCTTGTCTCTCTCAGCAACAGAAGTTGGTCCAATAAAAGATATTACCTCACCCACCTTGTCTCTCTAATATCCTGGGATCGACCTCACTCTATGTTCTTGTGTCTGTTGCTTGCTGGTGACTAAGACTTAACAAAAGTATAGTCTTGGTTCAAGGCGAGATTCTTACCCCGTCTCCTTTCAGCAAGATGGCTTTAAAAGGCCTGTCGTGAGTGATTGGAAGGTGAGTGTGGGAGATATTTAGTAGGTGTTTTATTTCTTGTTTCATTGGTGGCTTGGACCACAAGAAACCTTGCAAAAGAGAATCTTGAAGTGGAATTCTCTGTTTGTCTCCTGTGCTAAGAGAAACAATTGGGATTAATTTTAAGTTGCCATTTAGACCTACAAAAGCATTTGGAGCAATATTGTATGCTTGCTGTATGCATCAGAATCCCAGTGAGGTCAGTGGCTGAGCTGTGCATGGAGCAATGCTAGAATATGGCCTATTGTTGTGGCTTTTTATTTTAATTGTTGGGACATTTGTCCAAGCCTGGCAGCCACTGCTCTAGCACATCTGATACACTGCTGGGATTATCCACACATGAACCAGCTTCCATTGTGCAGTGAGCAGGGGAGCAAAGAGGAAGAAGCAGGGAGTGCATGTTCTATGCCAGGGTGCCCTTCTCCCCAGAAGTTCACAGAACTCCTTTCATATGAGCACAGCATTGCCGGATCTTTGCAGATTTGGGATCCATGTTGGACCTGAAAGGGGACGGAGGCGAGGGGCAGTCACACTAAGCAGCATGCTCCCCTCCAAACTCAGTGGGGGTTTTCAAGCAGTGGCAGTATGACTCTCCTACCACTCAGAAGGGAGGGGAGAGTGCAAGCATGACAGGGAAGGCAATGATCCTATGTTATGCTGCCAAGGGGTGGGCACCCAGGGAGCAGGGCAAAGAGTCAAACCCATTCTGGGATAGCCAATTATTATACTCCGATTTTCCTGCTGACCCTGCGGCTCCCTGGGATCGGAAAGCTGCAGCCCAAGAAGCTGCAAACCACTCTCTGAAGGCGTGAATTCTCTTTACTGACTTTTTTTCCCCTCTCATGGACTTCTCCGAAGGAGTAGAATTCTCTGCCTTTCAAGGTCAACTTGCACCTTATACTGTGTCCTTTGTAAGGGATTTAGGGCCAGATTTTTAAAGCTGCATGGGCATCTAAAGATGCAGATAGGTGCCTACTGGGACTTTCAGACGCATCTAGGTACCTAACTCTCACTGAAATTCCCCTGAGGCTCAGAATCACAAAAATATTTAAGCCCCTAGCCCCCAGGGCACCTAAATACCTTTGCGGATCTGGGTCCTAGGAGCTCCCACCACCTATCTACATCTTTAGATGCCTAAAGAGCTTTAAAAACCTGGTTCTTAGGGTTTAGGCAACAGGTATTTAAAGTTGATTGTTTCCAGGTGTGGTCTCTTGGTTTAATCCATGGCACTGAGGCTTTTTTCTAACACTGATTTCTGAGCAAGAATTAGGGACAGGTGACCCAGCTGGATAAAATAAGGGTTGACCCAAAGCTTTGCTCAAAACTCAAACCAAACCTGAATCTTTTTGGAAATGTGAAATAATTCACATTTTAAAAATTGCTAGGCCAGCTCATCAATTGATGGAAATTAGCATAGTTTTGCTTCAAACTCCCGTCAATGAGGTTACACCAACGTACACCAACTGATGAGCTGGAAATTTGATTTAGAAATGGCAAAATACTATAAGAAAGGCTGTACTTGTGGTATTTCCAGGCTGACCAGAACTAGGGAGTATGAGAGAGCCTGTTTTCATTAGTTATTTCCAGTCCAGTTTATAGACTAGGGAACAGATTCTCCTCTCACTTACACTAACATAAATCAGGAGGGACGCTGAAGTCTATGGCAGGAAAATGGTGTGTGAGGAGAATCTGGTCATAGAACCCTGATGCTCCACTCCCATGCACTGCATTTATACTTGCATACAGTGAATGCAAAATGGGTGTAAAATGTTACCATACTGATCTGAATATGATTCCTCTGCAGAATCCCGTCACTTATAATAAGTATATAGGCTCCAGTCTTGCCAACACTTAAACATATGTCGTTAACTTAATACACATTAACTTTAATGGGACTACTCACACATGTAAAGTCAAGCACTGGGACTACTCACATATGTAAAGTTAAGCACATGTGAATGTTTGCAGGATCCAGGCCTGAGAGTTGATTGGCTGTTGGACGAGCAGAATATTCAAAACTCTATGCAGTAATATAATTTAATACTCAACATTAGGGGTTACTACTTCTGGCAGGTGAATCTTAATGAAGAGGGCTAGTGAGAATGAGCTTGGAGGTTGTGGCTTAATTCTTAGTACTTTTTTTTAATAGGTTCAGATAATACTTCTTCCTTTTTTCCTTTTCAGCAATGCTGCTAGTTCCCAGAAGTTCTCTGGGTCTGTGTATATTCCTTCCATGATATTTTTATTCTTTTATTATCTTTTTTTCTTGAGGATACATTAAGCAAATACACCAGGCCTGATTCTTAACACTGTTACCTCAGTTTTGCACTTGTGTAATTCCATCATCTTCTGGTCACTTACTCCTGACTCACACCAGGAAAAACAAAAAGAAGCAAACCAGGCCCATTTTATCTTGAGCTATGACTCCTTTTCCACAAACCCATAACAAAGACTAAGGGTAAAATTTTCAAAAGCCTGTGACGTAGGCGCCTAAGTTCCATTTCCAAAAGTTAATTAGACACTTCGATCCAGATCTTTAAAGGTATTAATGCTTGAGTCACTTTTGAAAATGGAACTTAGTAGAGCCGGGCGGCGGGTTGCTGCAGGGTAGGTCTGGGGTGCATTAGCCAAACTGAGGAATGGAGGAAAGCATGCACATTGTACACTGCATGAGTCATGTCTGGCTCCAGTCACTGTCACACTCTCACTCTCCTGTGGATTAAAATTCCCTCAGGGTAGACAACAAATGAACAAACTACAACCCCAAGTGGAGCTGCAGACTTCCAGGGCCTCCCTGAGTCTGTCTAAATTGAGCATGTTCCCCCTTACGTGGGTGAAAATAAAATAAATACTGCAGAGTAACAAAAACACCATCTCCATCGCTGACACATGAGCTGCAAGTAACACTCACTTGAGAGACAGGGCTTTAGGAAGGTCTCTGTGTTACTGTAATTGCCATTTTCCAGCACAGTGCAAGGCAACAATGACCAGGTCCCTTAAGCAGTTTAATGAGTAATATTGGTGCAGAAGGAATCAAGATGTGCACATTAGTTTGCTTATCAGACACACAATGAGGACTCAGGGGAAAAGTTCTCTGATTAACACACGAGGAGCTGTTCTTCCCACCACCCATGTGGTGGAGATATACAGGTAACTCCCATCGATGTGAATAGGACTTACGTATCCTCTGCCTTGCACCCATCTGGGAACACCTAATGGAAGAATAGGCTCAAGGACTGGGAAACAGAAGAAGCAGGACTCCAGATTCAAGAGATGGTTTTGTTTGCTCTAACAGACAGATGGAGACACCATTACTTGTTGTCCTTAATCAGGATTGCGACAGATATGGCAATTTCCAGTAATATTTTTGGGATCTCTTACTGTTTTAAATTTATGTATCATTGTGGGCCAGGAATTGCATGTAATTCCATGGGGGAGATGGACCACAACCCTCCAGGAAATAATAACAGTGTGTGTGTGTGTGTGGGGGGGTGATTAGGCAAATTCACTCAGGTTGTAACACCTTCAGAGAGCTACCCCCACCGGGGGAGACTCACATATACTGGTTCAAACTGCATTCTACATAGTCCAACAGATGAAGAAGGTATCTTTGGATAAATAGCCTGACTCAGGCCCTTCTTTCTAAGCCAGCAAAGGACCAGGACCTTGTGGAGCCCCAATTCTTCCTGGGAAGAGTTGGAAGGCCTTTCGTCTACTGAGGCCCATAGGACAGATGGGTGCACTCTGGTAATTTTAACATGCATATAGGAACTTTTGTTGTTTTTGAATATGTTTTCTCTGTAGTGCTTCCACTTTAAGAATAAATGTGCTTGCTTAGAAGGAGCTATGTGGTAACTTGTGACTGCCAGCAATGACAGCCTTCGAAGAGTAAGCGAAGCACAGACATTGGTCTGTTTAGACAGTCTGGCTGACCGAGAATATCACAGTATAGGCAGGGAATAGTGCAGCCTGGAAAAGCCCTGGTCAGGGGAGCGAGAGAGACACAGACCTCCACCCAAGAGAGGTGATGGCTGAGGTGCCAGGAGCCTAGAGTGTGGGCCTTCGAGGGGGAACACAGATGCAGTTGCCCTGAAGTGTGCTAAGGATGTGCTACAAATAGGGTTAATAAGGTATCAATGGATAGACATAAAACTGAACTGGAAAGGGGTGAGGTTTTTTATACCAAATGACTTTAATATTCTCTAGGCCAAATGGAACCCAGCCCATATTGTTAAGAAAGGCACCGAGGCCAAGCCAGAACCAAAGTGTCTGTCCGGCTTCCCCTGCTCAGATGTTGGAACTGGTGATGCGGGGGGAAGGAATCCAAGTAAGCACAGCGCTACTCCTGTCACTATGAAGTATTGAGTGTCCTCAGGATGGAGAGAAGAGTGTGTCTGGTTTTGTGGTCAGCCAGCTCTGCTCCCCACTTCCCTACACCACCCTTCAAAATAAAACTGTTTAAAGAGAAGAACATATTTTGTTTTACATGTAAAGCTCCCTCCCCTGCAACTTCCTCAGAGCAGAGCAAACCAAGCTGGGCATCCAAACCAAGAGGGAAAACCAAACCTCATAAGAGACCCCCATGCTCTCAACCATGCACCGGGGTATTCCCTTACCTAGTAGCTCCCAAACGCAGAAGCAGTAAGGCTGACATAAGGACAAGCATCGTGTTCCCACTTTGACATTTTTGGCATGTCTCTCCCCATTCCTTCGAAGACAAATGATTTGTTGTTGAAAACTGGTGGCTTGGCTGCTCCCCTCCCAGCTACCCAGACATGGCTGGTTGTGCCTGCTGAGCTGCTATCAATCCTTTCTTTCCAGCTGCAATCCGTGTGACTCAGATGCTCCAGAAAACTCCTGGCTCAGCATCATAGGAGGCGGCGGGATTAAAATTTATGAAAAAATGAGCTTGTACCAGCTCGTTATATAAGTCTCTAATGGAGGGTCATATGAGCTGGTCATTTCTCCTGCCTTCCCTTCTCCCTTCCCATTCTCCGATCCTCTGTTATTCTTGGCTGCAAACTTTTGGAGGTCCCAGTAGGGATGGCTGGATTGGGACAGGATATCCCAATCAAAAGCCCAATTCCCAGCATGGTTTTTTCCTGCTGGAAGCAGTCAGAAAACGTCTCTTTCTTTTTTTTTTAGTATGGTTTGTCTGACCTACATTTTCTAACATGGTGTGACCTACATTATTTCACTGACCTACATTTCCATTTTGAAAAATAAAAAGCCCGGGAAAAAAGGCCAATAGAGACGTACGGGAAGCAGGAACCCAGCCCCCTGGGAAAGATCTCCAAGCAGTTGCCTGAAAGAGAAGCAGATTATGCAGCTTCTCATTTTCTTTTCTTCCTCCCCCACAGCTGTTTCTGCTTAAAAAACAAAACAAACAGTTTGCCTGCAAATTTGATTTCAAATTGGGATAGATTTTTAATGAAGTACTAGGGCTTCTCTAGACCATTTCCTCCTCCCATCTTGAAGTGAATTTAGCCCCAGTAAAAAGGAGCTATTTTTTGTAAGGAGACAGCGCCCACTAAAGGGCAGCATTGGCCTCCCCTCCAGCTACAAGGTGTTAGCTTATTTGGTGCCTGGGATTGGTGTGTGGAGTCCACCAAAGATATGGAAGGCCCAGGGGAGGGAGGAAGGAGTCTCAGAACCCAGTTATCAGCTAATAGAGGGGGACAAAAAGTGAATAAACAGGAACAGGGGTGCAGGCCATAGGGTCAAAACAAGGTAAACAGAAGGGGACAATTGACAGCTGGGCAGTGTGACAGTCTCTGTTTATTCACAGACCAAGTACAGGATGGGCAGTAGCAGTGTAGGCTTCCAGACGCAACATACCAGTGTTCCACCCTTGGGCCCTCTCCCCTCTTTCTTCCACACCTTAGCCCTGTGTGAGTTTATGCACCCATGGTTTTAACTGTTCCTCTCTATACTGACAACTCGCAGATTGTTCTCCATTACACCTGACAGCACTACCTTCTTCCCTGTCACCTAGGCTCACAACCTGGGAGCCATCTTGGATTCCTGCCTCTCATTCTTCCTCAATATCCAGGCGGTATCCTCACCAAAACTCAAACAAACAAACAAACAAAATAACATTTTGGTTTGAATGAAATGTTTTGTTTGACCCAAAACAATTTTTGTTATGTTTCATTTTGGGTCATTTTTGGCAGTAGTGTAGTCCAGGTTAAACACAAGTAAATTGAGTTTACCCACTTCTCACTTGGGGAATATGGAGTTTAGTTTACCTAGTTCTTTTTTTACCACTACATCACTGGTTTTCTGGTGTGTTCCCCCCTCTTTTAGTTTTTAAAAACAGTAAAAGTAATCTTCAAAACAAAACACCATTTCAAAATAAAAGGCTGAAATGAACCATTTCAACTTTACAAAAAAAATCGAATTTGTTTTGGACAAAACTATTTGCTAAATTTGATCCAAATTCAGCAAATAGTTTTGGTGACCCAAAAAATGCATTTTCCAGCAAATTTACTATTTTCTAATTTACAATTTTGTTTTTAAACTTTGGAGTGTTATCTTTTTTCATATCCTCACAGCATAAACATTTTACCACAGTTAATACACTATGTTTAGTTTAGCATAATATATCTTTAATGGACAGTGTTAGAATCAGCATACAAAATGACTTTCCATCACTTTATACACCCTGGGCTGCAATTCCCCCTGCGTTATTCCAGATGTATGCCAGTGTAATGCCACTTATTTCAACAGAGTGGAATTGATTTCAATGGAGTTACACTAGTGCAGTGCACCAGTGACTCAGGCTTTAGAATTTTCACTCAACAATAAGCCTGGTCCATGTAGGTGCTAAGTTCCCTCAGATGCCACTGACTTCAGTGGAAGCCAATTATGGTTAGCATCCTGCAGGATGGAGCCTGTGACATTACATTCCATAATCTTTATGAAAATATGCTTATGATATGGATATGACATAACTGAGATATACTTTATGCAAGATGGCTCGTGTAAGGTATCATTGGAAAGGTTATGATTTACTGAATGTGATTATCCAATTTCTGTGCATGTATCATTTCTGTATCTAAAGTTAGGAATATGGACTATGTAACAATTACAATTGCGTGCATATTGGGAAGACACCCACCAGACGACAGGCCATCACATTTGATGGGCTATTAGGAAGGACAAACAAGACTGTGAAGATACTAATCTCTCTACCTCCTGAGAGGCATCCTGGGACATAACTGTAACACTATTAGATCAGGTGATCTTGTCATCTGATACTAAACATTATCTTGAACTTCTTGTATTCTAAAAGGGAAATGGGGTCAAGTTTGGGAAACAAAGAAATCATACCTTCAGCATGAGTGTAGATTTACCCTGAGTGGGCTTCAGAACCTAGCCCCACTAGGGAGCACTAGCAAGGTATTTCCTCTCTCTAGTGACTGTATCAATGTGCTGAAAATTCCAAGGGTCTTGTGAGTCACAGAACGTTCATAGCAAACGTGTGGGCCCTCGGTGACTGCATGGAATTTCCATTTATGTTAATAGATGAGTACAGGCTTCCAAGCAAGAAATCATCAACACCCCACCCGCCTGTTACAGCTAGTTGAATTTTTCATTCACAATATTTTATTTATTTTTTGAAAAATAAAGACTTTTGGGGAAATAAAATTTTGTAGACAACTTTGGGACTTTTAAAAAAAATGTTTGATGGAAAAAAGAAAATTGGAAAGTGTTTCATTTTTCACTCCCCCCCCAACCCCACCCCACCCCACCCCAATCTGTCCCCCACTTTTTTTTTCTACCCTTCCCCTGACTTTAGGGAAGATGTGAACAAATTGGACAGAGTTCAGATGACAGCAACAAAAATGACAGGTTTAGAAAACTGACCTATGAATACAGATTTAAAAAGGTTAAACCTGACCTACGAATACAGGTTTAAACTTGAGAAAAGAAGACTGACGGGGGACCAGATAATTGTCAAATATGTTAATGGCTGTTATAAAGAGGATAGGGATCAGTTGTTCTCCATGTCCACTGATGGCAGCACAAGAAGTAATTGGCTTAATCTGCAGCAAGAGAGATCTAGGTTAGATACTAGGAGAAACTTTCTAACTATAAGGCTAGTTAAGCACTGGAACAGGTTACCAAGGGAGGTTGTGGAATACCCATCATTGGAGGTTTTTAAGAACAGATTGGCCAAACCACTGTCAGGGATGGTCTAGGTTTACTTGGTCCTGCCTCAATACATGGGGCTAGATGTAATGACTTCCTGAGGTCCCTTCCTGCTCTACATTTCTATGATTCTATGATCCTCCCCTTCCCCTCCCGCCTGTTTTTTTGTTCAGACTCCCAATATCCTGTCTCCAACAGTGGCTCATACGAGAGCTTCAGGAGTAGTGTACAAAATGGGGCAATTATGGAGTGATCCACCCCTGTCTTCCACTCCCAGATTCTATGCAGTGTTGTAGCTGTGTTGGTACCAGGATATTAGAGAGCCAGGGTGGGTGAGGTAATATCTTTTATTGGACCAACTTCTGTTGGTGAGAGAGACAAGCTTTTGAGTTTACACAGAGCTCTTCTGGTAGTCAGAGGTTTAGGATCTCTCCGAGCATGGATTTGCATCCTTGACCATCTTGGCTAATAGCCATTGATGGACCTATCCTCTGTGAACTTATCCACTTCTTTTTTTTTTTTAAACCAATTATACATCTGGCCATCACACCATCCCCTGGCAATGAGTTCCACAGGTTAGTTGTGTGTTACATAAAAGGAAGTACTTTTTCATTTGTGTTAAACCTGCTGCCTGTTAATTTCCTTGGGTGACCTCTGTTTTTTGTATTGCATGAAAGGGTAAATAACACTTCTCTATGCACGTTTCCCACACCATTTATGATTTTATAGACCTCTATCAAATCCTCCCCTCCTTAGTCATCTCTTTTCTAAGCTGAACAGCCCTAATCTTTTTAGTCTCTCCTGGTATGGAATCTGTTCCATACCCTTGATCAGCTTTGTTACCCTCCTCTGGGAGGTCTTGAGCAACCAGAGCTTCCACTGAAGAGCTAAATCCAAGTAAGACATACACAAAAGGGAGTGTCAAATGACACAAAAGGGAGTGCACAGTGGTTGAACTTTTTGGACAACTCCCCACTCTGTTCCTCAGAGGTGGTGATTTTTACACTATCTAAGCTTCTGTTGTCTGGGGTTGCTGTGGTATGGGGGTGAACAATTTGTTTGGAGCTCTGTTTTTTGCACAGATCCCTCAGTTTCTGCTCTGTGTTACAGGTGTGTGCAGTACGTTTACACTAACTGAGATAATAAAGAATCCTGTGTTTTTGAAGGACAGAATCCACGTTTTGAAGTGTGCTACATTTGATAAGCCAGCCAGGAGGGGTTGTTAGCTGCTGATCTCTGAAGGTGGAAAACAACCCTTCCAAAGAGCAGGCCTTACAAAGCAATACAGCTAGCTGCTGCAACTGAGAGTGTTGCTGGGGCTAGTCTAAGCACAGCAAACAAAGATGGCTGATGGTAGGCTGGAAAATCTACACATCCAGCTAGAAGGGCAGTTTTACCAGCTACAGAGTGACAATCTCCTTATTATTTGTGATTACTTAAACGTTTCAGGAAAGAGTCAAAGCAGAGTTAAAGAAAAGACCCGTTAGCGCTAATTAGGTATGCTAATCAGCACTTAAGACAGCGAGGATGTTGCTAGGATGGAAGATCAGGGCATGTCTCTGTTGCTGGACCTAAGGGACAGGATGGAGCAGATAACCAATACATCACTAGGGAGGAAAACAGGAGAGACTGCAATCTCAATGAGAGCAATGGCAGCAGTACAAGCTCTGCCATGTGCACCTCTGCTCAAGAAGGATTTCAAAGTGACAAGACAGACTGGAGGTTTGAATCGGAAGGATGGACTGAGTTTTTCAAGACTGGTCCATCAGATAGAAACAGGGCTACAAAAGGGCTATTCAGAACCTGAAGTAATGGAGGCAGTTGTTAAAGCAATATGCCCTGGAAGGAGTCTTCAGAGCTACAGGGAAGGAAATAGCACCATGGCATTACCAAAGCTGAGGAGACTTTTCAGATCCTACTATGAAGAGAATGATGCAACTGAACTCTATTATAATTTTACCAGTGCAGTCCAGGGTCCCAAAGAAATACCTCAGGATTTCCTGGTACGTGCCTTGGATTTGCTACAGAAAGTACGGTTTGCATCACAGGAAGCTGATTCTACTCTGAAGTATGATCCACTCTTGATGCAAGATATGTTCCTCCATTCGGTCTCCACTGGGCTACAGAGTGATGACATTCGGTCTGTGATGTTGCCATATCTCCAAGATAGTTCAGTTACAGAGGAGGCTTTATTGGAGAGACTCACCATTGTAAATGGCTGGGGAAAGAGAAAAACAGCACAAAGCAGCAAGGGGGGCATGAAGAAAATCTGCAGAACTTAATGTTGTGTAATAGGCCTCTGCTGTTGGTGAGCCAGAGATTGACGAGGAAGCATAAGAAAAAAATATCCTTACGTGGAACCAATCTGATGGATGAGACTGGAGATCAGCAGACAAGTTTAGTGGCAATTAAAGAACTAAACATGGAGATCGCTGCTATCAAAGAGGTTCTGAGGGTCCCCCATCATGATAGAAGGAGACCACTCCAATCCATCCCACAGAGAGCTCCTGAGAGGTGAAGCTGTGACCCAATTACCAGAAAGAGGACAAAAGCAATATGATACATATTGCAATAATGCAATTTCCTGCAAAATCCTGGCAAACCTTATTGAATTAAGTTTGGTTTTTGCTCGGGATATCACAGTATAGTCAGGGAACTGTGCAGCCTAGAAATACCCAAGTCAGGAGGGAGAGAGATGCAGGTGTCCACCTAAGAGAGGTGACAGCTGAGGAGCCTTGAGTCTAGAGTGGGTGCCCTTGCCGGACCTTGGAGGGGCAACACAGGTGCAAGTGTCTTGAGCTGTGACACTTGCAACACTTGTTTTTGGTGGGGGAGTGAAGAGCACTACCAGTCTGGATGTTGTTTCATAAGGAGACCCCTAAGAGTGGACAGGAAGGGAAATTACACCCAATCATTCCAAAGAGACCTCGAATGACCAACAGCCCCAGAAGTCCCAAAGACAGACAGTTGCCAACAATAAACAAGAAATTGAGAAACCCATGGGGCTAGCAGAACTAGAAATGTTAAACTCTTGTATAGATGTACTTGTGACCACGAGTACAACTGTAATATTGAAGGAATAGTAGGTAATTGTTCATTGACATCAAAGCAGTATGATAAGCTAATTGACATAGTGGGGCAAAAGGTATGGTTCGATGTGCTTTGAAAGGAATTAAGCAGCAATTTTGTGGGACATGGTAAACAAGCATGCATAGTGCCTTGCCAGTGGGTGAAGGAGAACCTTCCTAATGTATCAGTAAGGGAACTCATGATGTTGCTTGAGAGAGATGAAAGCCTGAGGCTCACAACTGCTAATGGCACCCCTATTCCATATGATGTGTGGGTTGAAATACAGCTTCAGCTGCTAAATGGCAGGCAAATACTAACAGTCCCCATGCTGGTCACAACTCCTGAGATGGAGAGTCCTATTATTGGATATAATGCTATTGAAGAGGTTGTTAAACAGTATTGTCAGGAATGATCAGAGGCCACAGTACCCCATGCCCTCCATAGTAATTTGTCAACTGCCTTTCTCCATGTTCAGCAGGCAAAAAATGAATGTGTTGGTACACTTTCTAAAGGCCTCAAAGTGTGGGGACCTTGGTATGGTACAAGTAGGGAAATGTGGAGTCACAACTGAAAAAGGGGACATGACACACTTGAAAGGTTGAACACATATAAATTGGCTTTCTGCTGGAGTACCGGCCATTTTTGAGCCAGGCGTTCAGGGTCAGTGGCTGGAAGAGTTATAGGTTAAGAAGACCCCCACTCAGAATTCCACAGGGGTCAGCATTACCATCAGCAATTCAATCCAACGTGATATTACACTCCGCCAGCACACAGCGTTGGGATGTTTCAAAATGATCCGAGCAGTAATTCCATTGCCAGTACCAAGCCTAGCCCTGAACCAGGACAGCGTCAAAGTGAAGAGAGTTGAATGTGACACTGTTCCTAGTGGTAATGATACCAGGTCAAAACATTCATCTGGGAATTCACCCCCTTGTAACACCTTCAGATGGATATCACCAGTTAACCTGCATCCTCTTAGTAAGAAGCAGCAGGAGACCATCCAACACAGGCTACGAAAGGAGTTAGGGTTTTCTGCAAAGGATGCTCAGGAAATTGGCCAGGTTCAAAGTTTAGAAATGCACATAGAGCTCCATGATGCCCAACCTGCCGCCTCTTCCAGGAGGTGAAGAGGTATTGGCAAGCCTACTCAACCATGGATGGGTCACTAGGTCCAGCTCTTCCTTCACTTCTCTTGTTGACTGCATGCAGAAGAAGGCTCCATATTGACTATCGAGTGCTGAATCAAAAGATGGTGCCAGATTATCAACCCCTTCCCCATATACAGGATGTGTTAGATGGATTTGGTGGGAAGTCATGCTTCTTGGTTCTAGACCAAGGCAAGGCCTACCATCCAGGGTTCACTAGGAGTTGACTCCTCACCACCTTCATTACACATGGGATTTGTATAAATAGATTTGTATTCCACTTGGGCTTATGAATGTTTCTGCCACCTTCCAGAGGTGTATGGAAGAATGGTTTGAGGGTCTGAGAGATAACAGTTGTGTCCTATATTTGGATAATACCCTGGTTATAGAAGAACTTTTGAGGAAAACGTTGAGCATGTTAGGGAAGTCCTTCAGCAATTCAAAAAATATAGCATCAAACTGAAAGGCTGAAAAATGTGATTTATTTAAAAGCAAGCTCTGATATCTGGGTATGATTATAACAGCTGAAGGTTATAAAATGGATCCAGCTGACACCCTTGCAGTACAGGCATTGAAAGAGAGAAAACTTTGCAATGTGAGCGAGTTGCCGAAGGTATTGGGCTTGCTAAATGATTATCGCCAGTACATTAAGGACTTCTCAAAAGCAGCAAGGCCTTTGTATACTGTTGTCTTTTCCACCTCGCAACAATAAGGCATCTATGGGGAGAAGGGGCCTTGTAGAAAGCAGAGAAAGAATGGGATGGGTCAAGTGCCTCCTAGCCAGCCAATCATATGAACCGAGGAACGTCAGAAAATATTAGAAAAGATGCTTGATATTCTAGTCAGGGCCGGTGCTACCATTAAGGCAAACTAGGCGGTTGCCTAGGGTGCCAAGATTTGGGGGGCGGCAAAAAGCGGTGCCCCCAATTTTTTTTTACAGCATTCCTGGGCTGGGCTGCCAGCGGCGTGCTGACACGTGCGGCTCAGACTCCCTCTCCCAGCGCAGCGGCCACTCCATGCAATTATTGTCATTGCCGGCAGGAGCGGCGTGCTCGGGGAGGGGGCATAGCAGAGGTGATCTGGGGTGGGGAGCCCTGCGGCAGCTCCCCCCCCTCCGCCCTGGGGTACCTCCCCCTATGGCAGCTCCCCACCCTCCCGGCCTGGGGAGCCGTGCGGCAGCTCCCCTCCCCAGCTCATCTCTGCTATGCCCCCTTCCCTAGCGTGCGGTCACCGCTCCACCTCTCCCGCCTCCCAGGCTTGCGGCGCCAATCAGCTGTTTGGCGCCGCAAGCCTGGGAGGGGAGGAGAATTAGAGTGGGGGCGGCGTGCTCGGGGAGGAGGCGGAGCAGAGGTGAGCTGGGGTGGGGAGCTGCCGCATGGCTCCCTGGGGGGGAGCTGCTGCGCGGGGGGGCGCCTCAGGGCGGGGGGGGGGGGGGGGGCCGCCGCAGGGCCGGGGGGGGGGGGGCCGCAAGGTGGAAGTTTCGCCTAGGGCACGAAACTTCCTTGCACCGGCCCTGATTCTAGTTCAACCTCTAGTAATAGCCTATCCAGATTTCTCCCTGACATTCCTTTTACATACAGATGCGACTTCTGATGGATTGGGAGCTGGGCTGTATCAGTGATAGGAGGTCAAGTTACTAGTGATAGGCTACAGCTCTAGGACCCTTTCTCCTGCAGAAAAAGACAATTTGCATTCTGGGAAACAGGAGTTTCTGGCTATGAAATGGGCAATTATAGAGCTATTTCAGTATTATTTATATTACGTGATATCCTTCACTGTTTATATAGATAATAACCCATTGACATACGTACTTGCATCAGCCAGAGTGAATGCCCCCCGGACTGTGGTGGGTCACTGAATTGGCCAACTTTAATTTCAATATCCAATACCAAACTGGAAAATCTAATGTTGATGCTGATATTTTGTCCCGTACGTCACTTGATATAGGTAAATTCATGGAACAGTGTATGGAGGAAATGTCTATGGATGCTGTAAATACTGTATTAAAATCAGTACCGGACCAAGAGGAGGGGCTTATATCCTGGATAACCACTGTCACTATGGATGCTGCTGTATTGGGAGGAGATGAGCTAACAAGTGAATCTTCAGCATCTAGACCCATCTCTCAGGAAGATCTATGTCAAGTACAGGAAGCTGACCCAAGAATGAAAGCAATTCTTGAAGCCAAAGCTAGCAGATCCAGGCCACCAGTAAGGAAAAGCTGCCGGCCAAACCAGGTTTCTGTTTAATGGTGTGAGGGGGAAACACTGTAGCTCGATAAGGATGGTTGCAAAAACACTACTCACAATCAGCTGCTAGTATCTGAAAGGTACCACAAACTGGTCTGTGCAGAGTTACATAAAAACTTGGATCACCTAGGTGCTGACTGAGTTATTCACCTTACTAGAAACTGTTTCTATTGGCCACATTTAAAGGAGGATTTTGAGCACTCTGTAACTCAGATCTGTCAATGCCTGAAATGGAGGAGACCAAGCCAACATATCAAAGCCTCATTACATCCTATCAGTACTGCAGAGCCAGTCTCAACTGATTTTCTTCATCTTGAGAAAAGCAGTGGGGGGAAGAATATATCCTGGTTGTTATGGACCAGTTTAGCGAGTTTGCACAAGCTTATCTGACAAGGAGAAAATCTGGAGAAACCACAGCTGACAAATTTAAGTTATTTTGTTTTGAAGTTCAGATTCCCTAAACAAATTCATCATGACCAACATGGCAAATTTGAAAACCAGATTGCAAGGTCAAGAACAAACCCAAGTTGAACGATATAATAGAACACTACTAGGAATGTTGAGAACTCTCCCTGAAGACCAGAAATCTAATTGGAAAGAGTTCTTAAACAAGCTCATGTATACTTATAATGTAGTGAAACCACAGCATTTTCTCCATTTTACCTTTCGAATGGGAGAGCCCTTCGCTTGCCAATTGACCTCATATTTGGTTTAACAGGGAATCAGGAATTAGTAGAGGACTATAGTAATTATGTGCAGAAGTGGAAAGCATGGGTGAGAAGCTTTTAATTTAGTCAATGAAAACTCCAGAATGTCAGCTCCCCAAAAAGAAGGGTTACACAGCTCACAGTGCCACTCTCTCCCCAGGAGATTGGGTACTTGTCCCAAATTTATCAGAGCATGGGGAACCTGCAAAATTAAAAGCCTATTCAGAAAAGCTGATTCACATTGTTACCAAAAGGATAGGGGATCATCCAGTGTCCAAAGTGGTTCCAATACATCAGCAGGGAAGAGTGCTTACCTCAGGGCAGACTGTCCAAAGCACCCCAAACTAGTGTATGTTTTATAACTAGATTTCACCAACCTAGTACCAAATATGAACTCCCAAAGTACTACAATAGTCTTATAATGGAGTCACAGACAGTCCCCTTAGACACTCCAGGCTATCTTGCCACCCAGGCAAACTGGACTATGTGATAAATGGTCACTTTCACCAAAAAAACCCACTAAATATTCAGATTGCTCCCAGTCCCACAAGACCAGTCCCTCACCCAGATCAATTTGCATCCTGCAGCTCACAGCAAAGATAATGCTGATAGCCAATTCTGCGGTGAACTAACTAAAGGTTTATTAGCTAAGAAAAAGGAATGAGAGATATTGAGAGGTTAGAGCAGGTAAAAATATATTTGCAGGTGAGTCACAGTCTATAATTTCAAAAGGTAGCAGAGATGTAGTAATCTGCCAGTTTCCAAAAGTCTTTTAGGGCTACCCAGAATAACTCGGGGGATCTACATCTTCTCGTTCAGTTATTCTGCCCTCCTAGAATCCAGACTGTCCAGAGATGATGAACTTTTCCTTGTGTCCATATTTATAGCTTCGTCTCACAGAAAACAAGCTGATAGTTAAGCTACCCACATGGGCTCTTTCTTTGGTAACAGAGAGAGGAATGCATTTAGAGTCTTTGATCTCCTATCATCACATACAATGACCACTTGCTTTAAAATGCACAAGAATTAGCATTTTCCTGTTAAAGTTCTTCACTTGCATTACACAAGGCTTCTTTCTTGTTTGATGTGTTATTTAGTTACAGGGAAGTTATACAATGTAAAGGTTTCCTATTACATTCTAACAGGACACAGATAAGTGAAAACAATACATGCAGCATCCCATTCGTTTTCATGAAGTTTAAACACCAAATACAGTAGAACCTCAGAGTTACGAACACCTTGGGAATGGAGTTGTTCGTAACTCTTAACAAAACGTTATGGTTGTTCTTTCAAACATTTACAACTGAACATTGACTTAATACAGCTTTGAAACTTTACTGTGCAGAAGAAAATTGCTACTTTTAGCCACCTTAATTTTAATGAAACAAGCACAGAAAGTTTCCTTACCTTCCTTAAAACTTTTTTTTTTAGTAATTTATGTTTAACACAGTACTGTACTGTACTTGTTTGTTGTTGTTGTTTTTGTTTGTCTCTGTGGCTGCCCAATTGTGTACTTCTGGTTCTAAATGAGGTGTGTGGTTGACTGGTCAGTTTGTAACTCTGGTGTTCATAATTGAGATTCTACTTACATTCTTACATATTTAACAATCATTTTGATTTCTACTAATACACAGGTCAATTGACCTGGCTTCCAGCTGTGAGTTTATCAGTTCCCAGCTGATGCCTAGGCCTTGGCCAGATCTGGAACTTGGTCTGTCAGCATCACACCCAGTTTTTCCAGGTACAGAATTGTTCTGACAGTTCAGATGGTGACATACAGATTCAGTTCCTTAATCTTCAAGGTCAGAATAAAAACTGTGCCTGTTAACACTGGGGAACAACATCTGAAGAGCAACCAACTTATAATAACCAGCTCACTAAACCCAGAAGCTGTGGCTTATTGTCTCACTAGTACAAATGATTCCCACACTGCTGCTGATTCTGATGGAAGTGCTGAGATGTCACATGGAGCTGGGTCAAAGGAATCAATACCAGTATGGAGACAGGCAAACACTAACAGTCATTGACCTACCAGGATGAGAAAAGAATGGAGGATATTCACATATGATCAGCTTGGGACCTCAAGTTTCTAGTATAGGAACCCACAGATCAATGTGGATAGTCCCTCTGAGGTTGTGCATCCAAAGTACCAGTTACTACAATATTTAGTGCCACTGAATTTAGGTCCAACAATATATATATCAGGATTAATTGCATAAAAGATCCTGTCATATTTAAATTGTTAATTTGAAGTATAGGCATATCTCAGTCATTACACAATAAGTTTATGATCTAAAAATCAAACTGGTGACACCAAAAGTCTTGGTCCCTAGGTAGTAAAGGATTTTTTCATGTTGGAACCAAATAAAAGTGTTACAACAAAGTAAGCCTTACCTGTAACACATGGAATGTGTGTGCTGTATGTTTATACTGACTGAGATCATAAATAATCCTGTATTTTCAAAGGATGGAATCTGCATTTTGAAACGTTACATACACGTCTGCTTGGAATAAGCTGAGAATGAGCGACAGGGGATGGATCACTTGATGATTACCTGTTCTGTTCATTCTCTTTGGAGCAGCTGGCACTGGCCACTGTTGAAAGACAGGATACTGGGCTAGATGGACCTTTGATCTGACCCAGTATGGCCGTTCTTATGAAATTATGTGCAGACACAAAATCAGAAGCCCAAATGAGACCCTTGGAACATCAAGGCTTCCAGGCCCAGTTGCTCATCACTGCAAAACTCCAAGTGTGAAATCAGAGCCCACTCCTGAAAATCCGTCCCAGAAAATTCCCCATGAGAATGTGATTACAGAGGGTTTTCCCTAGGTGACTAAGGAAATGTTTCCAGGGCACCAGCGGGAAGAATTAAGAAAACGACGATGCCACGTGATGAAGTGGTCACATTGTACAAAAGCGAAGCATAACAGTAACTGAAAGTGCCTATACGAAGGCAGGGAGGGAGCAAGTGACCTAGGTGAATAGGGACTGGGAGTGGCTGGCTCATTACAGAAGCAGCTTTTCCTCTCCTGGAATTGACACCTCCTCATCTATTATTGGGAGTGGACTACATCCACCCTGATTGAATTGGCCCTGTCAACTCTGGTTCTCCACTTGCGAAGTAACTCCCTGCTCTCCATGTGTCAGTATATAATGCCTGCATCTGTAACTTTCACTCTATGCATCTGAAGAAGTGAGGTTTTTACCCACGAAAGCTTATGCCCAAATAAATCTGTCAGTCTTTAAGGTGCCACCAGACTCCTTGTTGTTTTTGTAGATACAGACTAACACGGCTACCCCGATACTAGGTGCCGATGTTTTGATGCTGTAAAGGATAGGAATGGAGCAACCGTCTCCAAGAATGTCAGCAGATCCAGCCCTGAGTTAAGCACAGCACTGAGTGGGTGAGGTCTCTTGCCCCCAGGCTATTGAAACACACTGTGTTTAAGATCCCTGAGATAAAAAAGCCTAACACAGCCTTGTTTTGACTGGAAAGAAGCCTCCAGCATTAGAAGCTGAACTTGTGAAAAGAATGTATCTTGCTTCTTCCCTTGCCCGTTTAATCTGCATGAATCCTGGGAGCTGCAGATAACCTTCAGCGTTTGCTTTACATTACAAAATATCATCTCAGGACTAACGCACACCTAAAGCTTGTAAAAAAACAATTAAAGGAAGAAATCACAATACAATTTCCAGAACGATCAAAGGAATGTTTGGTTCACACTTATGATAATAAAGAGTGTTTAGTTAGTAAATGTCAGGGAAAGCCTCTTAGATAATTTATCTGGCACTATCACTGCTCGGTCAGTCTCCCTCCCTATACGTCCCATTGACTGGAAAGGCTAAAGTTTAAACAATTGGGCACATGAGTAAAACAAGCCTTTGCAAACATCCATTGGTATGTACAATCATTGCAATTGCATTGGCAGAGGGGGGCAGGAACCAGTATCCATGTCGCACTCCTCATCACTACCCGGCCCAGGCCGGGGAAGCTAATGATCCAACCAGCAGATCAGATTTGGTGATGAATCCTGGTCACGTGCCACCTGAGGCACATTGCATATAAGCTAAGAAGAAGATTTGCAGAGGGCTGGAAGCAGAATGCTCCCAGGAAGGCACTAGGCTTTGGAAATTGCTTTTCTATTGGTCCTACAAAACCCTAGGCCTTCTCTACATTACCGTGGATACAAATACATGGCTGCCCCAGTATCCACACTAATCTAGCTACACTGCGGCAGACCTCCACCATAGTCGTGCTGCACTGGTGTTAAGCGGGGCTTGCACTAGCGCAGCACATCTACACTGGGTCGGGGGAGGGGGTTGCAATAATGTTGCTGCATTGCAAATTGCAAACTTCCATTGCTCCAATGCAAAAATCCCTAATGTAGACAAGCCCCTAGACTCACCCTGCAGAACAACCGCTGTGTAAGACTTCTCAAATGAAGACCTCAGAAAACAGAGATGATTTACAGAGAGTAGGGGTCATTTATTTTGAGACAAATGTTCCACAAACGCAGACCACTCTGAGACCTTGCTTATAAACACCAGCATGTACTTTATTTACAGTGCCTCAATCCCTCCACCAATACATATCAATGCATCCATACCTTTGCCCTGTTTTCCAGCTTTCCAGCCCCTCTGTGTGTGTGTGTGTGTGTTGTGTGGGGATGTGTCTGTGTTAGAGAACTCCCCTTGTCAGCTCTCTTAGCCTTCTCAGGCTCTCTCACACACACGTATGATCACTCTTGTGCACACAGTTTCCACAAGCACTTCCTTCCCATACTCTTTTTAAACCACTCACCTGTTGATGGGCTAATGACCTCATTCATTTCCTAATCCCAGTCTGGCCTAGTAATCAAGCCCACCCTTGACCAATTAGGCCTTCTCCAGGGGAACCTAACTGGTGCTAATAGTGACCAGAGTGCTGGCTCAGGTTCCATCTCGCAGCACTCTGTCACAAATGTATTTAAGGCTGACCTTGCCTCCAGTCTCAGTTTCTGCTCCCCTCTCATTCCCAGGCTCCTTATCCCAATCTACTCTCCCCTGTCCCCAACGAGTCCAGCTATTGTCCCCTTTGCAATTGAATCAGACAGCTTCCTTCTCCTCCAGACTGGCTGAGCTCAGCAGGGAGCTTATTGAGCACACAGGAGAGACAGGCTCTCCACACTCAGTTCAGGGGCCTGGATGTAGCATGGCCTGCAGAAGCCCAGGGCTACAATCACAGGGAATGTTCTGCCTGTCCTGGGCTGGAGCATGCCCAGTGTGATTGGAACCTTTGATGATTTTTGCCAATAGGCAATAGCAAGTCTCTACTGAGCATGTGTGAACTGCAATTTTCCAAAGGCTTATAACTTGGCCAAATTTGGGCAGGTTTTCATAATGATGGCAAAAGGCACCTCCCTGAAAGAATGCCACTTCCCTACCAAATTTCAAGTCCTTGATCCAAAGCACGAGGGCATTAGAGCTTTTCAAAGAAAAATATCACCAGGACTTTTTTAACATGGACACATGCTATGTATTTTTCCTAGCTTCATTCTTGGAAATGACAATCATTTCAGCTGAAATTTTCCAGAGTTAATTCAACCTGAGGCAGACACATGGCACAGAAAAATTCAGTCCAAATGGTGGTAGATAGGCAAAGTTATAAGCAACTGAAAACAGGGTCTTATAATAGGAAGTGTCAGACAACTTTAATAATAGGTGGTGCTACTAAGCCAGCCTATAATACACATGAAACCTGCAATAAGGGGCAACTATTAGGTACACACCAATCACTTTAAAGCATCCCATCCACTTTAAAGCCTTTCATTCATCCTTTTAATTAAAGATCCAGCTCCACTGGGCAGCCAATTTTTGCTATTCCTGTGAATCATCAAAGACACATTTCACTCTGTGCGCTGGGCCTGATTCTCCATTGCCCTGCACCTTGTGTGTAACTTGTTCACACCACTACAAAGTGCGTGTGAAACTCTATGGGCCAGATTCCACTCTGGAGGCTAGGGGAAACCATATTGGGTACAGAGCCACCATGATAGGTCCTATCTACCGTCCTTCCTGTGGCTGGCTCAGAGGTCATGGCTGGGGAAAAGGGTCATGGTCGGGGCATTCCTGTACTCCTCTGATCCCTGGCTGCCATTGATTGCACAAGTTACAGCAATCTCCAGCTGCTCTAATTTGGGCAAGGAGACAGGCCTTGGATCAAATGGCCCCTGGGTCAGGGGACACAAACGTGGCTTAAAGCCACCTTTGCGCCCTCCCTTCTGGCATATCCTGAGCAATTCTTCTGAGAGAATGGAGGATTGGGATTTAGTACTGGTCAGACTTCAGAGTATTCTCATTTGGTAGCTGGGGTGGAACATGTCAATCGCTCTTCATCAGAGAAAAATCAGCAAGGTCTTTCCACTCGCTTTGTATGGGGGTGAATGACACCACAAGGTGCAAAGCAGTGCAGAATCAGGCCCCATCTATCTATAAGGCTCATTGGCACCCTGTGCCATGCAAGGTGCCATCCAGATGTACTGTTAGTGAAATAAAATGAGAACCATTGCTATTCTTCATTGTTGTTAGATGCTTCCTTGCAATGGTTTGATTTCCAAACCCCGAATGGAAGCTTTTGATTTCTCTGTAGACAACACAGTCTATTCTTACCTTGCAGAGACTGTGTAACTCTCTTTATGAATTACCCCTGTGCAATAGGCTAGCTCCCAATCACCAGCCACCACTCTCAACTCATTCGTCTGTAGCCCCACCACCCCCAACAATGTCCTGACTCCCACAGCCGGCAGGAGAAAGAGTGCATTATTCATCAGATGGAGGATAGGTTGCTACCTTCGTAGAAATACTGTACCTCCCAAAATGGATAAGATTTCTGCCAGCCCTCTGTACTACTAGCAAAGAATGACAATATCTCAATAATACTAATAATTCATTAATAATTGTCCATGCGCTGAGCCTTTGGATTTGCATAGTTTTCTGAGACAGGGAAGCCAGGTTTTTAGCAATGCCCGCGCCATCTGTCTTTTCTCTGCAGAGGAATTTATCCCTGTTTTTTAGAAGCCAGTAGGGAAACTGGGTCTGTTTAGTATTCTCACCTAGTTACAGTCAGTACGCAGTGTGCTGCTACTGGGAAATAAATGTGTGTGCCTTCCTGGACTTAGGAGAAGACACTATGTGCCAATTTTTTTTTTTTAAATATAGTCTCTTGAAAAACACGATTACTTCAAATCTGGGGAATGTTTTATACAGATTTCCTTACTTGGTAAATAAGGCTACAGCTGCCTTGTTTATTTGTTAAAAGAAAGGGTAACAACAGCTTATGCATTTATGATGGCGGGTATGGGAGGAATGAGGAAAGATCTCCAGGTTCCCCCCACCTGTCATTTCCCCACGTCCGTAACTGCTACCTTTGAATGGCCTGAAACAGGACCACACTCTTCCCTTGCTCTGTCCAATACCTGGGGAGTTCTCTCATGATAACACACTCCTCACTCTTCCCAGGTGCTTCAGGAGTGAGGTGCAACTCACATGGGTCACAGTAGTACAAGCAGCATAGTCCCGTGGAGGAGGCATTGGCCTGGGACTCAGGTGAACTGAGTAATTCCATCCCCCGGCTCTGCCACTGACCTGCTTGTGTGATTTTGGGCAAATCCCTTTGCCTCAGTTTCCCCATGTGTCAAAATAGGGATAATGACACTTACCCTCTTTTGCAAAGAGCATTTTTCACCATACATCTTAAAGCAAAGTACTACTGTTAATGGTGCTATCACACAGGAACCCAGCAATGCTACACAACAGGAAACTGGTAAAGGTCAAAAGAATTGGAGGGGAAGAGTGAACCAAGGAAACGGGACAGTGTAGAAGGGGGATAACCATGGAGCAACAAGTAGCAGGGAGAGAAAGGGCTAAAGGAAGCACAGAGAACAAGGAGAAGACAGACAGGGAAAAGGGGGAGAGAGATACTGGGCTAGATAGACCACGTGTCTGATCAAGTATGGCAATTCCTACAAATATCAGGGATTAGAGGAGAGAAATAGATTGGGGGAAGAGAATCACAGACATTAGAAAGGGAAGAAAAGAATACAGCTGAACCATGACTAGTGCAGGATTGTTTCTGATTGCACATTTTCTAGTTCTTTGCCCCCATCTATTTTTAAATATCTCACTCCCACTATTTCCCTTAGGGGACCAGTCAACAGCCTAATCGATCTACCAATGTGACATTTTCCCTGATAGGCTACATTTTCTTTTTCTAAATCTCCTCCTGTGTCTCTTCATTATTCATCCTTGTGCTTCACTAAACAATCCCCCTTCATTTCAGTGCTTACACCCTTGAAATATTTTTAGACTGTTATCACAGCCCCCCACATAGTCATCTCATTGCCAAATGATACATATTTTACTCTACCCTCATAAATCAGGAGAGAATCTCAAAGAAGTCAGTGACAGAATCTATAAGCTATTTCCAGGGCATATATGCACTAATAAAACTGCCCTCGTCATTTTTCTTATTAACACACCCACCACACTAAAGTGCTTGTGCTTAACAAATGCTAAATATTCAAGAAACTCTGCTTTCCCCCTTCCTACCAACCCACAGCTCTTTGGGGTAAGGACCAGAGCTCCAAGACTTAATTTGTCGTACCAGAACATTCTCAAATTCTGTCCGGTGTAAATAAGATCGGGAGTTTGCTGACTTGCCTGACTGAATGTATATGCTCATTTTAGCCCGCAAAACACATAACCTCCCTATAAGGACATAGCCAGCAATTGGCTAATGCTCTGATTGGCAGCTAACCGGAACTAGGAGTAAACATTCTTGCTGTAGACTGTAGGGAACCTGCACCATGAATGAATGGCCTGAAATCCTTTGTGTGTCTGGTGTGAGTGCAGAGAACAAGGGCAGTCTCTGAAACTAACCTGAGAAATTGAAGCCATCTGATTAAAAATGAAATCAAACAACCCCAGGGACAAGTTTTACTCTGATTCCTATTGTGTTTGGCTTCTGCCTCTAGCTTTCTCTTGCACGAAGTGTACTGGGTGGTGGGTTAAGGGATAACAACAGCAGCATTTGTACCAAGGGAAATGAATCCCTAGAGTTTTTCTGAAGTTAATGTAAATTTGGATGGTTAATGTAAACATGTCCTACACGGTTTCAATGTTCATTTGTGTTTCCCTGAGAAGCATGAGGGTGGGATCCATGCTTGCAAAGTTCTGAAAAATCCCCTCCCCATTTCTCGTACACTCTGGCACCCTCTCAGAGCGACACAGCACATTCCCAAACACTTGTTGCATTCAAACAGCTTTATTTTGGTAATACTGCGTTGAGGCCGCAGGCAGCTCGGGAGGCTGATGGTGCTAAAACTTTGTCCTGGGCATATTACCAGCTGGAAGGATATCACAGGATGCTAGCCCACCAGGGAGACAGGAACATAGGAATTGCAACACTGGAACAGACCAATATTTCATCTAGTCCAGTATCCTGTCTCCGACAGTGACCAATGCCAGATGCTGCGGAAAGGAAGGCATAAAACACCCATAATGCACCTAATTGTGCATTACACAAGAGGGAAAGTTTCTTGCTGTCACCTGCTGGTGATCAGGTTCTGCCTTGAAGCATGAGGGCTTACATGCCTTGTAAGTTTAGTTTCGCAAGTGTGACTGCAGATGCTGCTTGTCAACTGCAAAAAGGCCTGGCAGGACCTGAGTGTGAGCAACATGTCCAGAAGAGGGTTTTTGTTAAGAGTTAGGGTGGGATTTTCAACAGCGCACAGAGTTGTCCTGTTCTGCTCCTATTGAAGTCAATGGGAGTTTTACAGTTGACTTAAATGGGAGCAAAATTAGGCCAACACTGAACACTTAAGCAAACCCATATTTATTATCTTCAGACTTGGGTTTACGAGGTCTGATGCTTACCATAGAGTTGTTTCAATTATCTGAAGGTGATGAAGTCCTTTGTCCTTACTATTCTGGCAATCTCTCACAAAAATCTGGGCCTTCACCATGAAAAAAAATCAAAGTAAAAATAAGGACTATCTGAGAGCTGCAAAATAAAACTAAGTTTGCTCATTAGGTGACCCCCATCTTTTGCCAAGCGTCTCAGGAGACACCACACAAACACTGAAAAATATATTTAAAAAATGAACTGCCACCTTAAACTATAGATCAATTAAAATGCAAAAGAGGCCCACTCCAAAAAGTTCAAATATGTTCTAGACTATGTTTTAAATGTTAGCAGAATCCAGCGGTGTGTGAATATGTTGTTCCATTTGGGGCCTGTAACTCTTCCTAGTATTTTTTAAATTAATTCTCCCTGTACCCCAAATAGTCCTTGCTAGCATCTCTCTGTCACTCTTAGGCTGTTCCCACACTATAGAACGCACTAAAATGTTTCAACTTCAAATTGCTACCCTGGGATAACTTACTCTGTAGGATGGTCACTCTCCTTCAGGGGAAGAGTCAAGTGGTGGGAGGGGTTTTCTGTAATGACCTACAGCCACATAGTGGCCTACTCAGTCATGGGTGGTGCCAAGACTTCTGGGGGCACATCCCCTCGTGCACAGGGTCAGCTGCACCACTCTGTGACAGTTCTCACTGGGTACTGCAGGAGAACTTGTTTGTCCCTTTTGGGGCTTGTGGGTGGAAATGGTGCAAAGCAGGTAACTCACACAATTAGACCTGTTCCAGGTAGCAACGCTCCTGATTTCTGCCTGCAGCCTACGTTCCAACTGGCAGTGAGGCATGGAGCCTACTCAGAGCAATGACTCGTACCTGATGTTGGCATTAGTGCAACTCATTTTGGGGAGAGGAAGACAAAGCGGGGCACAAAAGGCTGTGGTATTTTGGCAGTGGCCACCACTTGACTCTTCTCAAGTAGAGTGTGTGAGCTGCATGCAAAGCTGGAGAAGTGGAGACAGTGGCTGCTGTTTCTAATGGCAGGTGAATCCTCCTGTACTGGCCTCTGGATGGCCGGCAGCAGGCTGAGACAAAGACTTGAACATTGGAGCTCTGAACCAGTGATGAGCACAGTTGCTGCTACTGGGAGCCATGGACAGCTGGGGGAACAAATCAATGAGCAGGCCTATTCGCAGTGGTAGTGACTTCTGGTCAGTACACAGGGAATAGATAGATGGCAAGAAAAAGACATGAGGCAGGGAGGTCCCAGAGGATTGTGGGAAGGCATTGAAAGACTCAGCCCTAGACTGTTGTGCCCCAGTGCTAGCCTGCATTCACCCTAGAGACAGGTTGAATAAGCAACTCTGAGGAAAGCCCAGTTGAGGCCTGCCCCATGCTCCCAGACTTGCTAACTTGTGCACTTGCCACAACAAGAAGAGTGATGGAGTTCTGTGTCTGGACAGCAGCTGAGTTAAAGGGAGCACTCAAGCTGTAACCCATCTTAAATGACTAGGGCAAATCCCTTAGGGAGGGAGATCACAACCTCCCCCATGCCTGAGTTATGAGTCACCCTGACTCTGCCACTTCCAAGGTCATATTTTAGTTCAATAATTATAATTAACAAACCCCCGTTTAGCAATTTCCATGTTCAAAAGCTTTTACTACCATCAACTAATTAAGTTTTGTCTCTTAGGTAACGGTCAATGACAGTCCCAATTATAACATCTGCGACAGCAGCCAAATCGCCTTAAACAGGAGCAGATTTGATTGGCAAATTATTACACAAGTGAAAAGAAAAAAAAATCACAAAATAAAAGAACTGGAAAGAGTCATAGAATCATAGAGGATTAGGGTTGAAAAAGACCTCAGGAGATCATCTAGTCCAACCCCCTGCTCAAAGCAGGACCAACACTCACTAAATCATCTTAGCCAGGGCTTTGTCAAGCCAGGCCTTAAAAACCTCTAGGGGTGGAGATTCCACCACCTCCCTAGGTAACTCATTCCAGTGCTTCACCACCCTCCTAGTGAAATAGTGTTTCCTAATATCCAACCTAGACCTCCCTCACTGCAACTTGAGACCATTGCTCCTTGTTCTGTCATCTGCCACCACTGAGAACAGCCGAGCTCCATCCTCTTTGGAACCCCCCTTCAGGTAGTTGAAGGCTGCTACCAAATCCCCCCTCACTTTTCTCTTCTACAGACTAAACAAGCCCAGTTCCCTCAGCCTCTCCTCATAAGTCACGTGCCCCAGCCCCCTGATCATTTTCATTGCCCTCCACTGGACTCTCTCCAATTTGTCCACATCCTTTCTGTAGTGGGGGATCCAAAACTGGTCGCAATACTCCAGATGTGGCCTCACCAGTGCCGAATAGAGGGGAATAATCACTTCCCTCGATCTGCTGGCAATGCTCCTTGTAGTTCAGGCACTGAACTGGGACTCAGGAGAGCTGGGCTCATTGCCCAGCTCTGCCATCAACACCATGGGTGAAATCGGCCACATCGTTGAACCTCTGTGCCTCTCGGTTCCCTATCTGAGAAACTGAGGCAATACTAGTTCCTTTCTCCCACCTTTCATCTGCTTTGCCCATCTAGATTGCGAACTCTTCAGAGTGGGGACTGTCTGTACAATGCCTGGCACAACTGGACTTCTAGGACTCTCTAGGCAAATAATCTATAGTAACTGTATACTAGACAAACTATTTATTGGCAGGTGTCATGGCATCTGGTCTACTCACCACTCAGTGGTACCTTCTTGTGGCTCATCTGGGGAATTAGCTCTGCCATTTGGTTTGATGCCCCTTCCTGCGGTTACCCAGCCTCCAAGGTATCACAAGTCCTTTGAGGCAAACTGTCCTAGGTGTTCCACTCCCGACTGCATAGTCTGCGGCTGGTAGGGAAACCCAGGCCCGCCCTCTACACCATGTTCCAGTCCAGGGACCCTCAACCCAGCAGCTCTGGGCTTTTACTCTCCCAGCCTTTACTGCTCCTTCCCTGGACTCCTTCCTACTCTCCCCTTACAGCTTCCTGCTCTCCCCTCCTTGTTTCAGGGAATGCAACTGCCGGTCTCCTCCCTGAGCATGACAACTTCCTCTCTTTATAGATCCTGCCCAGCTACTCTTCCCAGCTGGACTTCATCTGCAATTAGTACCTTGCACTCCCTAGGTTTCCTCCAGGTGCAGCTTAAGGTTAATTGGCCTCATTTACCCTTCAAGCCTTGTGTGGGGTGGACTGTGGACACCCCATCACATCAGCTCCTAAGTTTAAGTTACAGAATAGCAAAATATCGCCAGTGACTTAGCAGGAAAACTCTATTGTCTGATCCGCTGTTCAAAGGGGCAGTTTCTCAGAAAGGTGTCACATATTCCAGTGGTTTGTGTGTGTCATCAGAGTTCCTCCTTTCTTATAACCTGCTCTAGTAGGTTAAGACTACATTGGTAATATGTCCTCATTTAGACTAACATGGTGGAAACCCATTTGATTAGACTTTTGGATGACTCGTGCCTCTCGTTATCTCTGACCCGCATAAAACGTTAGGCCTTTTTTTTTTCTCTAAAGTATTCCCTCCTACCCCAGCATCAATATCCTTTCACATCATGGACACAGGCTTTTGTTAACTGTGGGGTTTCTCTCACATTGATATTACATTGTGAATGTGTATTTGCTCCCCACAGAAAACAGCTTTTTGATTAGAAACAATATAGCCAAGAGATATTGGGTCTGCTATATTAACAACACGTTGGATCTTAGTTGGGTAGCACAATGACAAACCCCAGTTCTTCATAGAACTGTCTGTCAAAGGGTCACATTCAGAGCTTGACCTTAACTGCCAAGTTTGGGTCCAGCTCCTATATTGATCTTTGGTGCAGGAACTATCTGTTTAATAAGTGTTCGTACGGGGCCCAGTGGGGCCCTTAGACACAATTAATAAATAAAATACCATATAAGAGCTAAATAATAATAATGAATAAAGTTCCCCAAAGCGGAGCGGTCAGGTCCAATGGTCCATCTCAGGCCCATTCCACACTCGGGAAGTATCAGAGCACTTACAGAATAAAATTATTTGCAGTGGTTTTCTGCAGGTCAGGACAGCTCACCAGTGGCAGACCATAGCACAGTCTTGGTTCTGTTACTGCAAACCCAGGAGGATCCCAGAGCCCAAAGAGAAGGACGATACAATGGTTAAGTCTCAAGCCCTGGTTTTATATGTGACTTTTCACCCACTACATCTTTCTCTTGCTGAGTCATCAACCCGCAGGGGGTTGGCAGTGCTTGCACTGTATCCCCCTATCCTAAAGGGTTTTAAAACAGGTTTAAACAATTAACTCTGGGCTGACTTGCAGCATACAGGATCTTAAGTATTGTTTAGCTGGAAAATAAAAGCCGTTGAAAGGCTGCCAAAAAACATTATGGTTAGTGTTTTAATACGCTCTTTAGTGCTCCTATAACTAACTGCTCCATGGAGTGCACGTTGGCCTTAAAGAGCGGCAATTACTGTCTAACAGCTTCACCTCACTTTGGGTGAAGGTTTGGGATGTGCCAGGGCTACCTAAAAAAGGTGGCTAATAAAATAAATGGGAAGATATTGGGTCCAGCATAGGTGGCCATATTTTAAAAAGTAAAAAAGCAGAATACTTTTCTGGTGACAATTTTAGCAACATGAAATAATCATAGAAAACACAAAGTACCCTTCTTTTTCAAAATGGCATCCTGCTGTCCCTACTGCTAACTAGCTTCTCAATAGTGAGATCGGCATCTTTCCGTTTTCCCCCGTTCTGAAGGAGTTTATTATGAAACATTGAACAAGTGTCACTAACATTCAGTTTGAGCCAATGGGCAGTTTGCGTAGCATGTATGCTCATTTGACTTTTCTCTTTGCTCCAAATGCTGTTCATAGCTCTTGGACACTGGACAGTGTGTCCCTAGAAATAACAGATTAAATACGAGGTGGTGTAGCAAATCATCTTAAACCAACATTGTGAAATTATAAAAAAAAACAACCCTCCAAAAATTCTGATTGGTTAAATAAAAAATTGGGACTGGCCTAGTGAAACTGGGACATATGGTCACTTTTAGCTGTTGACTGGGTTTCCCAATGCCTCCTTCTGAGATGGCAGAGTTCTAGTTTCCCTCTAGCAAGCACTAGTTAGGCCCTTGCTCATGAAAGCAGCTGGATTCTAGTTAAATATACCATCCTTGTGCTTGGAGTAGGACAGAAAAGAGGAGGGAAAAGTGACTTTAGGATCTTGTCTACATGGGGAAAATTGACCATCATAGCTATTCTGGAATAACTATTCTGCTATACCTATTCTGGTATAATTTAGCTATACTGAAATAACTCCCGCAGGTGGACACTCTAGTCCATAATCAAAGTGATTTTATTCTGGCATAATTACTTGGCTTCCAAAACGGAGTAGTTCCAGAATAAAGTCTCTTTTATTTCAGAATAGAGAGTCCACATAGGGAGCTATTCTGGAACAGCTGTAGCAGAATAGTTATTCCACAATAGCTATGAAGGTCAGTTTTCCCCATGTAAACAAGTCTTCAACCACCCTTGTGCTCTCCATATGCAGAGGTCTGCCTAACCTCTGGTGTAAATTAGAGGCTGCTTCTAGGGTTTTCTAATTTACATACATTCTGGGTCCCATTCCACCCCTCCCACCACCCCTCATGGGCCCTGGGAAGCAGAGAATACCCATAGTACACTGCATTCTGGCCACACTGGCAACATGCCACCATTCTGCATGGTTGTAGGCAAAAGGAAAAGATTCTGATCCTTTGACCTGGCACCTAGGAGGTCTCACCCCCAATTACTGCTGTGATCAACAGGGATCAGGTTGAGCACTGAGTTGTTCTCCCCTAGAAGAAGTCTTGCTTCTCAGAAAGAAGAACTAGTGAAGCCACCCTAAGGATCCACTTCTGTGAAAAACAAAATTTTACAACAGCACAAGCTATTCCTTTCCAAGCTTGCCTGTGAAATACACAGGGCTGCCCAGAGGATTCAGGGGGCTTGGGGCAAAGCAATTTTGGGGGCCCCTTCCATAAAAAAAAGTTGCAATACTATAGAACACTATATTCTCGTGGGGGCCCCTGTGGGGCCCGGGGCCTGGGGCAAATTGCCCCACATGCCCCCCCACCCCACCCCACCCCACCCCCCGGGCGGCTCTGGAAATACAAAACAGAGAAGAGTCCAGAACAATAACTGCAGTTTTGTTTAGGTGCATGGCAAAATATGAAGCCGAGATTAAAACTTACTCTGTATAACACAGGTGAGAAAAATATTCTGGTAATGTTCTACTAGACTTGAGGCTGCAGACATCCATACCAGATTTTTTTCTATGCTAGAACTCTAACATGTCCTGAAATGAATAGGCCACCTTTAAGTGCTGGTCTGAATGACCAAAGAATATAGCACCATGTGACTGATATTGTTTTGCATAAGGCCAAGGACTGATGCCTCCAGGACCCCAGTAGAAACACACCCATTCCATGATGATTCCCCCTTTACAATTACATGTTGAGACCTATCATGTAGACAACTTTTAATCCATTTAATATGTGGCATGTTCATTTTATATCTTTTTAGTTTTTTTACTCAAAATATCATGTGGTACCAAGTCAAAGGCCTTACAGAAGTCTAAGTATTATTACATCAACACTATTACCTTTATCGGCCAAACTTGTAACCTCATAAAAAAAAGATATCCAGTTAGTGTGACAGAATCTATTTTCCATAAACTCATGTTGATTGGTATTAATTATGTTACCCTCTTTTAATTCTTTATTAATCAAGTCCCATATCAGCTGCTCCATTATCTTGCCTGAGACTGATGGCAGACTGACATGCCTATAATTTCCCAGGTCATCTTATTTACCCTTTTTAAATATTGAGACAACATTACCTTTCTTCCAGGTTTCTGGAACTTCCCAGTGCTCCAAGACTTATTGGAAATCAACACTGACAATCCAGCAAGTGCCTCAGCCACAGGGCCGGCTCTGGCTTTTTTGCCGCCCCAGGCAAAAAAGCCTCCGGCCGCCGCCCCCCCCTCCCCCCGGGGGGGGGCAGCCGGAGCCCCGGGGGGAGGGCGGCGAGCCCGGCTGTGGCCCCGCTCTCCCCGGCGGCCGGAGCGCCGCGCCGCCCCCCTCCAGGTGCCGCCCCAAGCACCAGCTTGGTTGCCTGGTGCCTGGAGCCGGCCCTGCTCAGCCAGCTCTTTTAAATTCCTGTGTGTATGATACTTGGACCTGCTGATTTTAAAAGATCTAATTTTAGTAGCTGCTGTTTAACATCCTCCAGAGATATTAGTAGAAAGGAAAGAGTGTTACCACATGATATGACTACATCATCTGTTTTTCCCCCAAGTATAGAACACTTCTGCCTTTCTATAGATAAATCTACCATTTCCGTCCAGTAATGGACCAATACAATTGCCAGGATTCTTTTTGTTTCTAATGTACTTAAAGAATGTCTTCTTATTGTCCTTAACTCTGCTGGCCATAGATTTCTCCTTGAGTCCCTTTGCTTCCTTTATCCATTTTCTATAGTTCCTAACTTCTGATTTATATTCATTACTATCAATTTACCCTTTCTTCAATATGTTATAGGTTTAAAAAAAATCACACCCCTAACCAACATAGTTATACAGTACAAAATCTGTATGTAGATAGGGCCTTAGTATTGCAGGGTGAGGGATAGACCCCTCAAAATTATGACAGTCCCAAAAAATTCAGAAAAATGGCAAACTTAACCTAGACAATGCATCACTGGGGAATAAGAAAGTTGTGAAACCAAAGCGGAACTTTGAGAATTCCTTGATATTTAAATGTGAATTACCTTTGTAATTTTGTTAAGCATAAGATGATGATTTGAAATAGATACAACATGACTCATAATGTTTGGCACTTACTGTGTGTCTAAGACAAGGCACATGATGACATGCAATTATGTGGGAAACTAAATTGCTAATTTGAGCTTCCATAAAAATCCAATAAGTTAGAATAGGCATTCCAAGTTTCCGAACAGTTCAAATTCTTGCAAAGCAAACAAAGATCTTATATAAAGGACATTGTTATTTCAATGGATAATTACTGTACCTAGATGGCAATACAAACAAACTCTGCTAATTAAATATATGACTTTATAGTTTGTGATTTGTCAAGAGGACAATCTCAGGTCAAATTTAGTCCAACTTTTAGGTTTTTCTTTTCAAAAAAATATACAAGAAGGAAAAAAAATTCCACAAACTTTCTCAAAACCTAAAATCATGTTTCCATGATTTTCTCAATTGCAATTACAACATAAAGCATCCACTCCTTCGCAGTGTTTGCACCTCAGACATTGCAACATTGTGGTGGTACATGAGAACCTGAAAGTGAAATTGGGTAAAAACTGAGAGCCAGATCATACACCCAAGATCTGTGTGTGGTTGGGTTCCAGATCTAGTCTGAACCCTCCTTTGCAGTCAACCACCTTCCTCCATGTCATCATCTCTATCCCTTCCTAGGACTTCATGGGATGCTCCACAGAGCTAGGATCCAGGCGGAAATAAGAATCAGAGCCTGAGGTGGGCAGGAGACACACGTCATACCACCTGCAACCCTTTGAAGATTCCCAGAAAAATGCTCCAGCCTGGCTTCTGTGAAGATGGTGGGACAATCCAGCAGCCTGTTCTACAATAAAGAACAATGTGGGAGAATATCACTGACATTTCCTCTGCCTCCATTCCTTCCCGTGGGTTTTACTGCAAGAGGGAACAATCCAACCCTGAGTCACTCCAGGTTTACTTTTCAATGCAAAATATTGTATCAGGCTTTCCCCAGAAGAGTTTAAAGATGGGTTTGAAATGGGACATTTAAACTATTGTTTTGATATGCATTCCGGTGTGTGAATCCTTAGGGGGTAGAAAATAAAAGTATGGCAGAAACTTTTAGAGCTTTGGCAAGAACAAGGCCAATTATGATTACACCAAATCTACGGCAGTGAGTTTACTGGAGTGGCCTTTGTGTCCCATATCATTTCATTCTCTCTCTCTCCATTCAAAACCTCTTTTATCCACTAATAAGGAGCATACTTGCAAGGGACCACCTATGTCCCTTTAGCCTGCCTTGCCTGAGAATAAACAAAAGGAAGCTTCTGGTGCTCTGAGATTCTTCCCACTTTCCCAGCTCTTGAACACCAAGCTAAAGATTCATGAGATGTAGAAAACAAAAAGTAGCAGATTTTTGTCTGACGAGTGAGTGCCAGGAACTCCAGAGCTGTAATTCTTCGGTGAACACCAAGTTCCTTGTTGATGTGAGGCAAGCCACTTAACACTTTGACCCCGATAAATAGCCTGATCTGTAAAATGAGGATAATATTTACCTACCTACCTACTTCTCAGGGACATTGGGAGGTTAATATTTGTAAAGCACTTTGAAGAGAAATAGTTCTATCTAAGTGCTGTTATTAAAACACAGGGTACTATATTGCTGATTATGATTATATATAAATATATAGCTACATTTCATTGTGATTATCAAAGATTTATTCATTATTTTAATTATCAGTTTTCCCAAACTCAGATTTTTCTCCCTTTTTTTAAAATAAATGCAGGTTTTCCAATCTCTCCTCGACAAGTGCCATCAACAAACATAGACACCAAAACATAGGCACCAAAAGTGCCATCAATAAACACAGATGCCAAAATGGACATTTAGAGAGCAAAATAGCTCTTTGGGGGTATGGATGTTATTTTCATATTTATCAGTAAAGCACCTTGCACACTTTGGACAATCCAATGGTGTTGTTACTATTAAATAGAGCTATATGTATTTAAATGAATTGGGGTAGAAAGATTTTTTTAAAGTTGGGAAACATGAAAATATGGTAAAATCTCAGTGGAAAAAAACTGGGATTATCCCTCTGAAAATGATAATGACAACCTTAAAAAAAATCACATTTTTATCTGAAATTCTTTACCTCCTGTTGTGACAAATAATTCCTAAGATTATTATACCTGAAAATTTAGAGAGAAAAAAGAATGTATCTTTTTTCAGTGTTTCTTTGTGAATTTGAAAGCTCTTTGAATACAGTCACTTTCCCTTGCTCCTCTGCAGACTCTGTTGTTTGTATGAATCTTTCATAAGCAATCAGGGAGGAAAAAACATTTTAAAAAACTAGGAAAATGTGATTGTGATACCCCGCCTCCCCCCTTCTTCCACATAAGCAAAGAGGATGAGCGGCAGGATTGGTGGCTGAAACAATTTATTTAATTGTAATTGACTCGATTTCACTTGATGGTGTTCCCTTTCGCAAAAGGTAGTTGGCATCAAAAACATCCCAGCGAAAAACTGTCCCATCCTGAGTCACTCTCTGGGATTAATTTTTTCTCCACCTCCTGGGTTGATGTTCAGCCTCCTCCTCCTCTTTTCCCTCCGCAGCAGTGTCCTCACTGACTGCAAGTGTTTGGCTTAGGTTTGGCCTATTTGGCAACTACCAGCTCTTGGGGGGAAGCAGTCACGTTGCAGAGACACGTGCCAGTGCAGCGAGCGACTGGAAAGCAGCCCGGAATGTGAAAGTTAATCAGCCGAAGAGCAACAGCTTTACAAACTGCACATGAGGCAGGGAGGGCGGAGGGAGGTGGAGGGGGGAAAACACTATGAAGAAGAGAGCAGCAGTACACGACGGAATCTGTCCATTCTGCAGCCATCAGCACACAGCAGCAGGATAAATCCTCTCTCAGTCATTCCCTGCTGCTGGGGAGCCTTTGATAGGTGGTGAGGGAGGGCAACCAAACATCTGGATGTCAGCAAGACTCTTCTGTGAAGTTTGGAAGTGACAAGTGCCATCATTCTCCACATCGGGGCAGCTGCGCCCCAGATCCGTGCAGGAAAAGCAAGCAATCCCTTGTGAAAGAGGCAAAAGTGACAAGCAGCGAGAGCCCCTAAATGTAAGTGATCTTCACTTCGAAATTGACTAACGCAAAAGGTTTATAGAAGCTAATAACCAGAGGACTGCTGTTACCGTGCTTATAGCCCCAGGGTTCACTTGTTGAGTAGATTAATAATTTCTGCTAATAATAATAATAATTCCCCATACTGCACTGACTGCATCCTCTGATTATTTCAGTCTCAGTCTGAGTCCAAATTCCAATTCCCAGGACTGGGGAAAGGACCCTGCTTAACTAAACTTGGGAGACGCACATACAGACCCTAGTTTTACTTGTTTAATGACACTTGGAGCATCTGGTTTCTGTTCATGATTGACCTGGTTTTCTCTCCCCTCCATCTTACGCTGTTTAAAGCCTTTCCGGTGTGCGTGTGTGCGCTGGTGGCTGTGACTCTGAAGGGATGGGCGGTCTGTTACACTGTCTGGGACTGGAGATGTCGATGGAGTGAAGTCTAAGGCAACCATAGGGCCTGGATGGAGGAGGAGGCGGAGGGAAATGGGCGCTCAAATCTGGCCTCACGTGGAAAATTTGAATCTTCCCAGGGGAAAAATCCGACCCTCTTTTCCGTTTTTGTCCCTTAAGGAAACACAAACACACCTGAATCAAAAACCAAAACTAACCCGTCGTCACGCAGCAGGCAGTCCTCTCCCGGGGCTGACCCTTCCACCCCGCTGTGTGAGCAGGAGAGTGGGATGAGTAAGTATGTAACAGCGCTGCCCAGGACGAGATTGGATGGATTGCTTTGCAGCTATACGTAATACGGGGCCACATGCTGATCGCTCGTGTGAGGTGTCACTCCAGAGGATCGCCACGGACTAGAGTGGAATTCCCTCATGGAATGACCCTGGAGTAACTGAGATCAGGATCTGTCCCACTAATTAATTGATTATTATTCCCTCCTGCCACCACCCAGGCTGACAGGTCCCGTCCCTCCCTCCCCGCTCCCTCCTTTGCTACTAGGAGTGTCTTTCCCGTGTAATTATTCGTTACCTCTTAATGTGTCCAGTCTGGTTTATGTTTGCGGGGGGTAACTGAAGTCTAACGGAAAGAATCAAAGTACATTTGCGATTTGTTTACAAATCGGGCGCGCCCGGTGATGTTCTGGGCTTGATGTCCTGGGAATATCCCCCCCCACTGCAGCCTCCCGGGCAAAAGTGGCGCGTTTCGACACGGATCCCAGAGTGTTTGAACATTCCGCGTCAGGGCTGCCTGTCACTCCGGTGTTCGGGACCGTCCCAGCGAGCACGTAGCAAAGCAAAAACGGTTGGTTTGCTTTTTAGTGGGGGAGAAGCAACCTTGGGGTTTATTGTTCCGATTGTTGTATAATTTAATAAGTTTTTATTTGTTTTTGGGGGGGGCTGGTTGTTGTTGTTTTTTTGGTTTTGCTGCTTTGTTGTTGTTTTTCTTTTACAATTACTGCGCAAAATGTAGACTTGTAGCCCCGACAGTAATCGTAGCAGTGGTAGCGAGAGTAACTAGTTACAATCCAATTGCATCTTACCCGGTAGCATTTGGCGGGGAACTGGTTTTATTTTTGACTCCGAATCGCAGTTGTTTAACTTTTCGCAAGTGTATCGAAGGCGCTGGCGAAATACCGGTACACCCAGCGCGCTCCTATTCTCCAGTGCTAACTCGTGGGGAGGTGAGGGGGGGAGGGAGTCTTTGCAAAGTTGCTGACCAGACTCCTTATCATTTATATTTGCCCTTATCATTTGTCTTCTCCTTAATCGCCCCATGTAAAGTCTGTAGGTGGGAGAGAAAGATATGGCTTGTTAGCTTAACAAAGGCAGGAAAGTTAATTGCCTTTTTGACTTCCCAGAGCAAATATAGAATATATGTGTGTGCAATCAGGTGCGTATTTGTACTTGTCTGTGTGCAAGGAGCCAAAAGTCCAACAGGATATTACATTTGGTGCCCTCTAGCTATGGACTTTCCCCTGCTTGGGCAGGTGAGCTGGAAGAGGGCGCTACAAAAATCCGGATCCATCCCTATGATTCTCTTCCTTCTAAGGGGGCTGACTAGTAGCGAGGATGTAGGTTACATTTCCCCTAAATTCTGCCTAAGATTTCCCTTAGATTTCCCATTCCCCTACATTCTGCAGCCATGCAGGGTCGTGTCAAGTGCTCCTCCCTGAGAAAGTGTAGGCAAGGAACGGGGACGGTGTCTCATTCCTTTGACACAGAAGTAAAGGGTCCCTGGGGGCCGCAGCTCAAGGGGTGCTGGGGAAACCTGATGCCCCTGTTGATGGGAACCGTGTGAACAGCAGAGCGATTGCAACTGGAATACGTGACTCGTTCGTTCCCCAGCACTGGCGGCTGCGGGAGATCCGTTCAGCTGTTCTTGGAGAAGTCAAGCCGTTCCCTTACCTAGAGTCTGAGGATATGGAAAATAACTCACACCCAGCCCCCACCCTGCTGTCCTGAATCTGTGCAAGGGGTGAGCCATGCAAGGACGGACTGTGGTGCACATGCCTTTGCTGAGGAAGCAGATAAGAGGCAGGCATTAGGCAAAAACTAGGGAGAAAGGAGAAGAGGTCAGAGTAATTTGAAATTAGTGAAGGTGGTTATGCCTTTGTATTCCTCTGGAAAAGGTAAAAAGAGGCAGCCACCCACAGTAATAATAATAATTTACTTAGCTCTTATAGAGCACTTTTCATCATCAGTTCTCAAAGCCCTTTTCAAAGGAGGTTAGTATATTTATCCCATTTTACAGATGGGGAAACTGAGACACAGAGCAAAGTCAGGAATAGAACCCAAGACTCTTGAGGTCCAATTCAGTGTTCTGTGCAGTAGACCACACTACCTAATAGGCATAGTGCATATCTGAAAAAATCAGAGTTTCCAACTAGAATTTTAAATGAAACACACACACACACCATTATTATACTGAGGGAACAGTTCTCCGTAAGGATGAGAATTTAATATTCCATCCAAACATTTTTCCCCAAAAAAATTATTTCAGTGTTTTGACCATTGATAAGAGCTGGTTGAACTATTTTGAAATTGAAAATTTTGACAAAATGTTCCCTCAAAATTTTGAGGCAAAAAGAAAAATGTTTATGGAAATATGAATTAAATGTTGACCCATTCTGGTTGACATATAACCAGAGGGAAATTAGAAATGGCCACCACTAATGCAGAGCCCTGTTCTTCAACACTTACTTATTCAGGCTGACGTCAGTGGAGCTACTTGTGTGAGTAAAGACAATGCATGAATGAGGGTTGATTCATAGATTTTTAAGGCCAGAAGGGACCACTGTGATCATCTAGTCCCACATTCAGTATAATGCGGGCAATTGGACTTCCTTGAATTAATTCCTGTCTGAACTTGAACATAACTTTTAGACAAACATCCACACTTGATTGAAAAATTTCCAGTGATGAGAGGACAGGCCCACTGGTTGTAACTACAACTCACAAAAATCAGTGGTCACGAGAGACTGAACCGTACTGACCACAAAGATCAAGGTGCTAAATATGTTCTATGTAGAAAGTATTTCAGATTATTTTGTTTTTGCAGGTTTGTAACACACACGGTTTTACATGCAGAATTAACATGTGGAACTCATTGCCACAACGTACCTCTGATGTCCAAGGCTTAGCAGGTTTCTAGAGAAACGTTAGGGGTGAAATCCTAGTTCTATTCAAATCAATGATAAAGTTCCCATTGACGTCAGTAGGGCCAGGATTCCACTCTAGATATTTATATGAACAATGAAAACATCTACAGCAATCAAATATGCCACAAGTTTGGCAATGGTATGACCCCTCATGATTCAAAGTATGAATGAAGGCAGTAGGAAGAAACTTTCCCTAGGGAAAGGTTATTCTAGGATTACCCACTTCTTCTGAAGCAGCTGGTGTCGGCTGCTCTGGGTAAGTCTACACAGCCCGCAGCAGCAAGTCTCAGAGCCTGGGTCTGCAGGCGCAGGCTCCCAAGGCTCGTGCTATGGCACTCCCAGGGTATGTCTACACTGTGGCCGCTCCAATTACAATCTTGTCCGAGATCCTAAGTATGCATTCAGGCAGCTAGACCCTCTTGTCGCCCATACCACCATGGCTACACTGTTATTTTTAGCATGCTAGCTCCATCAAAGCTAGCACACGTACACCTACCCAACCTGAAATTACACCTCAGAGATAGGATATTGGGCTGACTAGACCGCTACTCCCATGTGGTATAGCTACTCCTGTGTTCCTCTAATCATAGACATGGGCGAGACAGATTCTTCTCTAATTAATGTTATTTAACAGATTCAAAAATGCTATTACCAAAGGTCAAAAATGCTTTTGAGAAATGCCATATTTTGTCTTTGCGAAGTATAGCACAAAGCCAACTTACAGTTCAGATGAGAAAAGTTTCTAAAGCAAAAGATTATTTCCTGCAGTGCACTCATTACCTGTCCTTTCCTAATGTTGATGGATCACCTTTGAGTAAACTTAGTTTAAACGGCTGGAAGTTTGGCACCAGACGGAAAAGGGACAGAGCAGCAGTGTGATGGTTATTAGCTATAGTGAAAAGCAGCACTGCTAGGAAAAGTGGAATTGCCTTTTGAGATTTCGGACACCACCCAGAGGTTTATTTATGTTGCTGTATTTGCAGCTGCTTCTCCTTTACGGGCACTGAGGGCTCAGTGATAGCTCACAAAAGAAAAAATAAATGAAAACCATAATTTTTAGAGACAATATTTTGTTTATATACTAGATATTTTCACACACAGAGGCACCATGGGCTAGTAGTGGACTGAGAAGGTGGGAGTCTGGAACTATTTTGTCCTCTGGCTCTGCACTGATTGTGTGCCCAGCTTTGGACAAATCACTTACCCTCTCTCAGTGTCCTACTCTGTATATCCTCCAGATTTCAGAGCGGCAGCAGCTAGATCCACTCTGTGGCTAGCCGCTAATGCATCCCTAAGGCCGCATTAGCCTCTGTGCTGCCTCTGCCTCCATCTCCATGGGAGAACAATGATCCATGTAGAGAAAGAAATTGGATATCTTTCTAAAAGGTATGCTCTAGGCTCAACCGAAGTTATGGATTTGATACAGGAATTACTGGGTGAGGTTCTATGGCCTGTGTAATGCAAGAGGTCATCAGAGTAGATGACCATAATGCTCCCTTCTGGCCTTAAAATCTATGAACCCCCACGAACATCTCCCCTCAGTTTTTCTCTGTCCCCAACCCCCCAACACATCACATAGGCAGCCCTTGAAGAACCAAATTCCTTTCCATGCAGGGGATGCATGCCCCTGAGCAGATTCCACAAATCATATCCCTCCTCTCCCACACAGTAGGGACTGCTGTGTGGCGAGCCCTCTGCACTCACCAACACTGAGATAGGATTTGTCCTTAGAGAGACAAAGACGGTGTTTTGCTTTTATTTTTATCTATAGATAGAAAACAGCCTTCCCCTCTCCCCACTTTATTCTAGAAGGGAGAACAAAAAATTGCAGGAAAAGGGTTATATTTCTGAGTTTCTTTCAGCTAATAGTTTGGCTAACGCAGAGAGTGAATCAGAACAGTAGCCCCGTTAAAATAAAATAACTGGCTTTGTCACTTCTCCCCATCCTAAGATTTCTTTTTTTTTATCCCCTCTACTTATAATTGGATGTTTTTATCCCCTCCTCTCCAGTGTGCATTCTGTTCTCCCTCTGTATTGTTGTCCACTCTGTTGTTATGTATTATTATTACTATTACCTAGCAGCCCCAGTCATGGGCCAGAACCCCATTGTGTTAGGTGTACAAACACAGAACAAAAAGACAGTCCCTGACCCCAAAAGCTTGGGGTCAACTTTCCATTGTTCCTCAGGAACGGAGTGTTTACTGCTAGTAAAGCTGTGCTTTTACCTCAGAGTAAGTAACACACTTGAACTATACTGAGGTAGAAACACAGTGAAGACAAGACATTTTAGTTTTACCATGAAGTAAACTGGTGAGGTCAGCCCCAGGAAGTTTAAAACTAAAGCGCCTGGTTTTCACTGTCTTTACCTCAGGATAGCTCACAGTTGTTAGTTACCCTGAAGTAAAAAATGCAGCTTTTTTAGCAGTGAAGACAAAGCCTCAGTCTCCATGATGAACAAGCCAACCCCCTCACTAGCTCTACATGAAGCCCCCCACAAAAAAAGAGAGGGAGAAGCCCTCCTCCCCCTCGACAGCAAATAAACATCGGCTGAGGCTCCAGTCAACATAGTCCACTGAAGTCAATGAGAGTTTTCCATGAAGATTGGAGATTGGCAGAAGTTTTCCCAAACAGTTTCCCAACTTTTCCTGGAAGAGGATCAGAAATACTCTAACACTTGCTACATCCCCCATAGAGCATGTGATGCCTGATGTGTCTGATGATCTTTCTATCTCTGGCAGGGAATCGTTGCTCTGTACGCTCGTTGGTGAGCGGCGGATTGGAGAGCAAATGGAGTGGAGGCCAGTGAAGGCAAACCGTGTACGAAGGAACCTCTTCGGCCCTGTGGACCATGAGCAGCTGCAGCAGGACTTCCAGCATATGCTGCGCAGCAGCGTGGAGGGAGCCCAGCAGAAGTGGAACTTTGACTTCTTACGAGACATGCCAGCTGAGGGGCTCCTGCAGTGGGAAGAACTACAGAGCCACGATGTCCCGGCCTTTTACCACAGTTGTGTGGTGGGTGAGGCTCGCAAGCCTTTGAAGCCCTTGAACCAGGGTATAGTCAAGGAGGTCAAGGCTCACCACTTTGCCACAGTGACACTGACTGAGAACCCCAAAGTTGCCAAGAAAATGTCGGGCAAGAAGAGCCAAGCAGGGAAGAAACGAAGACAGACATCCTTGACAGGTGTGTGAGATTTGTACTCTATGCTGCTCAGTGGGTCAGAACTAGCTCTGAGAGCTTCACAGGAATTTAATCCTGATAGGCCTGTAACTAGCCTCTTCTTAGACAAAAAACACTTCAAATAAATCAGGTGACATTCCTGATGCACACAGGTTAAGGGAGCTTATCACGTGCAGTTTACATATGAGACAATTAGGCTGATTTTCAAAAGGGCTGTGCACCTGCAGCTCCCACGGGCATCCGTGGGATTTGTGAATGCTCAGAAGTCTGAAAACCAAGCCAAATAAGAGTATAGTTGCTTTGTCAAACTTAGGCCTGGTCTACATTAAAAAATTAGATTGACCTAGCTACAGTGCTCAGGGCTGTGTAAACTTTTGCATCCTGAACACCATAGTTAGGTCGAGCTAAGCCCCGGAGTAGACATGGTCAGATCAACTGTTCCATCAACCGAGCTACCATTTCTCAGAAAGGTGGATTAACTACACTGACGGAAAACCCTTCTTCTATCTGTGAAGGAAGCACCTACACTATGGTGCTAGAATGGCACAGCAGATGTGGCCTTAGTGTAGGTGTGAGAGCCTAGGCAACTAAAGGGAAGGGGGCGAGGAAGAATAGTTAAGATGACTTGTCCAAGGGCAGCCTGGATCTCAAGTTGGATTGTCCAGCAAGACAGTATGACTTTCTCCAATTCTTTTCATAGATCTGCGTAGTTAGCCATGTGTGCTCTTCCCAAAGTGCTGTCTGAGACACAGTGGGCCAAGCAGAGCCAGGGGAGGAGGAACAGGAACCAGAAAAGGTTGCCAGTTTTCATGCTAACTTCAGTTTGGATAGGATACTGAGTGAATGCATCCAGGAATTGTAAGAACAGACCAGTCTTAAACTCGGCAGGAAGGGAGAAAGCGCCAGCTTTTGAAGTGCTCAGCACCCATAACTAGAGACAGATTTTCAAAGGAGCTCAGATCACATTTAGAGTATGTTTCTACACTGGGTTCAAGCTAGACTGCTAAATAGCAACGTGGACATTTTTGCATGGGCAGTGGCTTGGGTTACCCACCCAAGTCCAAGACCACTCAGCTCTCTGTGTCTGAGCTTGGGCAGCTAACCCAAGCCACCAGCCATGCCACAACGTCAACACTACTATTTTCAGCATGTTAGTTTGAGCAGATCTAGTGCAAATCTCTCTGCCTGCGCTGAGAATCGCACCTCCCAGCCGCAGCGTAGACATACCCTTTGGCACCGACACCAGGGCAAAATTTTCAAAAGTACTCAGCACCCAGCCACTTCTAGGATGACACTTATCGCCAGGCTGTAAAAAAAGTGCTCAGCACCCAGCATGCTACGCAGCATGCTGAAAATCTCACCCCTTATTTTTATAGATAAATGGCAGCTGAGATCTTTTAAAAATCTGCCCTAATTGTGAGTGCTGAGAAAGTTTGAATATCTTATCCTGATTATATTTCATTTATCCACACAGGGATTTTGGTTGTCCTGGCCTCCTGAACAACAGGATTTTTTCTAGCCTATATAGAGAGGGGTAGGGGGGTGAGGGGCAGGGGCTAATGAGAAGTACCAGCCTGAAATTGTCAAAAAGGATAATTAAACTAAGACATTAGGAAACTTCTTTTGAATAGTGATGCAGATCAGACAATAGACTAATTTGCCAGGAGAGGCTATGGCATAAGCTGGGTGCAAGCAAACAATATGTGTTTTAATACAGCCAAATGTAAATGTATATGTCTAGGAACAAAGAATACAGGCCATATTTACAGGGTGGGGAACTGTATCCTGGGAAACAGCGACTCTGAAAAAGATTTAGGGGGTCATGGTAAATATTTAGCTGAACGTGACACCAGGGCTAATGTGATGCTTGGATCCATAAACAGGGGAATCTCGAGTAGCAATAGAGAGGTTGTTTTACCTCTCTATTTGGCACTGGTGTGACCATTGCTGGAATACTGTGTCCAGTTGTGTCCACAATTCAAAAAGGATGTTGATAAATTGAAGAGGGTTCAGAGAACAGCCACAAGGTTGATTAAAGTATTAGAAAACATGCTTTGTAGTGATAAACTCGAGGAACAAAACCTATTTAGCTTAACAAAGAGAAGGTTAAGGGGTGACTTGATTACAGTCTATAAGTACCTACTTGGGGAACAAATTCTGATAATGGGATCTTCAATCTAGCACAGACAAATCTAACATGATCCAAAGGCTGGATGTTGAAGCTAGACAAATTCGGATTGGAAATAAGATGTAAATTTTTTGACAGTGAGATTAATTAACCATTGGAACTACTTACCAAGGGCCGTGGTGGATTCTCCGTCATTTGCAATTTTTAAATCAAGATTGGAATTTTTCTCTAAAAATATATGCTCTATGAATTATTTTGGGGAAGTTCAATAGTCAGACTAGATGATTACAGTGGTCCCTTCTGGCCTTGGAATCTATGAGTCACCATCATTAGAGAGGTTCAAGAATGGACTACAGCTTAGTGATGAGAGGACAATCCTACACTAGAGCACAGGACAGAGATGCTTAATGAATGCACTTTTCATCTCCAAAGCACTTTGCAGGCATGAACTAATTAACAGTATAATATAACTGTAGGAGTACAGGAGCGTTATTCAGGCTTCAGTGTTGTGACAGTTGGAGGGTATCACCATTCAGTTGTAAATCTCTGTCTAGCAGTGTAAGAGCAAATTATGCAAATATTTCCAAGGGATATTTTCTTCCATTCTCAAAAAGAACAGGAGTACTTGTGGCACCTTAGAGACTAACAAATTTATTTATTCTTCCATTCTGTTTGCCCGGGTAAACAAACATTTCAACAGGGGATGTGGAAACCAAAACACTAAGTTGCACAGCTTAACACTTTCCCATATTTGTTTTTACAAGGGAAAACTTGTTGGTAGAAATTGGTCCCCCAAGAATTCTGGATGCAATGAAGCTGATCTATCAGGTCAATCATGTATATTCTGCCTATTTTGGTGGAACTTTGAGCTCGTTCAATTTCTCTCTCTCTCTCTCTCTCTCTCTCACAAGCACCCATTTATCCTCCATATCACCACCTCAACAGTACATCAAAATCTCCCATCAACTCAGAAGATCTGTACTCTGCTCCCTCTGGAACAAGATGTGACTAATCCATGTGACAGTTGAATTAGTTATCCAGAGTGATGCCTACCCCCAGGGGCCAAACCCACTCTCTGTGCCACACTCCCCAACCTCTGTCATCCCAGAGAGTGTGGACTAAACTTTAGACGGGTTCTGAGCACAGGTATCTGCTATCTCATTTAATCAAGCAGAACTCAGTAATGCTTTGCATTAAGTTCCTGCAATGGTGCATTTAATTGACACTATAAAAGATAGCAGTGGTCTGGTTAAATAAATATCAATGTCTTCAAAACCAACATGGGTTCTGTGGACACTGGAGCCACCAGAGTGGGAGGAGCTGAAGCTTTCTCACTGTATCTGACTCCTTGGGCAGGGAGAGTTAATTAACCGGTAAAAATGCAGTTTTGCCATATTCCCAGCTCATTTGACACATGCATACCATCAGATCCAGCCTCTGTTCTGATTCCATGAGAGTGCTTCACAGCTGCAGATTTACAATACAGCTAGGCTTTATTCTGGCCTTTTCCAGGAACTGAAGTGAGCTGTCTTTTTTGTAAGCCGGATTTCAAGATGCATCAGTGGCCAGAGCTAGAGAAGGAGCCAAGGGAAGGAAAGACATTTTCCATGCAGAACCAGCCTCCCACTTTCACATGCCAGCTCTCATCCTTTTGTTTTCAGAGCACTGTGGACTTGACTTTAGTCATGTCTACACTACGGGTCCTGCAGCAGCACTGCAGTTATGCCACAGGAGTGCCATAGTGTAGGTGCTTTCTACAGTGATGGAAAGGAGTAAGCCACCTTCCTTGAGTGGCAGTAGCTAGGCTGATGGAAGAACTTTTCTGCTGACTCAGCTGTGTCTACACAGGGAGTGAGGTTAGGTCCATCTACTGGACTAGTGGTTTCAAGATACTGGGTAAAATTTTCAAAAGTGACTAGTCTACACTACAAAGTTAGGTTGAGCTAGCTACATCACTCAGGGGTGTGAAAATTCACCCCCCCCCCAAAGATGAATTTAAGCTGACCTAAGCCCCGGTGTCGTCACCACGAGGTTAATGAAGAATTCTTCCATCGACCTAGCTACCGCTTCCCGAGGAGGTGAATTTATTACAGCAATGGAAGAACCCCTTCACTACAGCAGTGCAACTGTGCCGCTGTAGCATTTCTAGTATAGACATACCCTTAGGCACTTAGAGCCCAGATCTTCAAAGGCATTAGGTCCCTAACTTCCATTGAAATCAATGTGAGTTGGGCACTTAAATTCATTTGAGGATCTGGTCCTAAGAAGCCTTAGTCCCACTGACTTCCATCAAGATTTTGGCTCCTACATGCACAAGTCCCTTTTGAAATTGGAACTTGGGCTCCTAAATTACTTAGATGCCTTTGAAAATTTTACCCTTGCTAAAATTCACCATTGTTGAAAATGAGGATAACACTTATGAATTTGTCACTTATGAATTTGACTCACCAAGTATAATCCACAATATATCTCTCCTCCCCAGTACAAACTGGAGGACAGTGTATATATAAGGTCTCATGACTAGAAGAATTAACAGTTGTGAGGATTATACTTTGTGAGAACTCAGATATCCCACTTATTATTGTTACTCCTCTCCCCTTCCTCCCCACCAAGAACTTCTTGTGACATTTGCAGGCCTTTTCTTCCTCATAAATTAGCTGCTCAGACTCCCAACAATATGTGGTATTAATTTGGGTCATCACTATACATATTAGCCTCATCATAAATCAACCAACAGAACTTAATGAAATTGGATGCAGGATTGTCTTTGCAGAACTTGGCTGTGAAAACCTATAGAATTCCAGGGAGTATCCTCTGCCAGTAGTATTCTCTGTATACAACCGTAAGCTGCTAGGACTCCATGAATATTTACTACGTACATTGCCATTTTGGATATGTGAGAAAGTGAAGTTAAAACATCATGAGGGCCAAATCCTCAGCTGGTTTAAATTGGAATAGCTCTATTAAAGCCAATGGAGCCAGTTTACACCAGCTGAGGATGTGGATCCCTGCCTGTAAATGTGAGTAAACTTTCAATTTAATTTCAGCTAAATTTGTCCTGTTAACTACCTGAAAAATGTCTTTGTTTCTGTGTTAGAAAAAAAATCAGTGCTTAGTGTTTCCACAAATTATGGAAAGCAGGTCATGGGTCTGTTGTTAGGTTGAGTTTTGCACTTGAAGCAGGAATTAAATCACTTTGCTATGGATGAAAAATACAGAATATTTTCCCCATAATTACAGCCCTTACTCTCTGAGTACAGAATGAATAATAATTCAGTGTTATTGCAAGGTTACATGCAGTCTTCCTAGAGTTCTTATTTGATAATAAGTAGAACGTTATTAGTAAAGTTCAGCATAATTATAATTCTTCTGATGTTATTCTAAACTGCAGATCTTTTTTAAGGTGGCAAAAGAGCACTGAAAAACAACTATTTCTGACCAGAAAACACTACTGTACTGGATCTAAAAGTCAGAGAGTAAAATGTCACATTGCTCAGCTTATATAAGAGAGTCCAACGTCCTTTGATCTATGCTGAATAAAAGCCAGCACATTTCCTTTGTTTGTTTGGTATTACACAGCTTTATATGGAACATACTAAAGGTATTAGTTTTGTTCCCTCATGGGCCTTAGGGAAGCCTACCTGACATTTCTTTAAAACATCATTCACCACTTCAGCAGTTTCTAATTCTGTTTGTTTGCTATTCTACAGATTACCACTCAGCTAAGAAGCAAGTCAAAACTAACACTCAAGCTGCTGCAAAGAATTTGGCTTTCTGAAATGAAACACAGGATTGATCTGCACTAGAGATGTTATAAAGAGCTGCCAAGTTTATTTGACATTTAGAAATTGTGTGTGCAGGCTACAAATGCTTGAGGGCATCACATGGATTGATATATTCATGATGGAGAGTCTTATAAACACAACAAAACTCGCATTGGAATGAGGTTAAACTGGAAGCCCCTTTGCTAAGGGTCACTGGCCTTAAAGGTGTTGGTAAGCAAATTTGGAAATGTTTCGGGAATTGGCTAATAGCAGCAACTTAACCATGTGCATTTAAAAGAATACTGCATATGAGAAAGCAGTGAACATAAGGTTAAACAGCTGTACAAATGTACTGCAAAGTTTGAACAAGTCAAAATATGATCAGGACCATATTATGTTTCCGATTTTGTATTTTTTACATCTTTAATGTACAGCTTGTTCCCTATTTCTAAGGGTGATGGCTTATCCAATCAATAAGCTTCACCAGCTAAACTCTACAGATCTGATTTTTTTTAAAAAGTTCCCAACCCAGCCTACGATTTTTAAGGTGCAAAATTGTGATTACACTTTTGTTCCCACAACTATTTGCGGACATAAATGGTGGTATTTATGTGGCAAATTCTCTGCTGCTGTCAATGGACACAGCTGTAGTTACTTCAGCAGAGTTTTGTCCATTTCCATGGGCAGAGAATTTGGTCCTATGTGTCTGTCTACTTGACTGTGTTCAAAAATCACAGTGTTAACATGTGACTTTTGTAAATGTATGTCTACAAATTTGCACCCATGAAATCAGGGATCTTATGTTAAAATCATTCCCTATATCTGCTGGGACACATCTAGCCTTCATTTTCACCTGTGCAACTCCATGGAGGCCAATGTGTGTGTGAAAATGAGAGCAATATTTGCCCTGTTGGGCATAGTGTTTTGTAATGCAGGTTACTATGGAGACATGGGGCTAGATTCACAAAGATCCTCAGCATCATCACGCCTAACTTTTAGGTTCCTAGAAACTCCCTAGGGTTCACAAAGCCTGAGTTCAGGGCCTAGGCTCCCTGTACAGTGAATGGAGGGAGATGGGTGCCTCAGAATCAGATTCACAAAAGCCAGCAGGCTAGGCAGCTCCTCGCCCGGGCTAGCCATTGGGAGATGCCAAAATTAGGGGGGGAGAGGGTGCTAAGCCTGATCCCTGTCAGTGAGATGGGTGTTGAAGTCTGGACTGCAGGGAGGTACCTCATTTGGCTTGCGATTCTCAGGTGCAAACCCTCTCTTGGGGTTATCTACACTGCTTTAGCAAGATGTTGGGGGGTCAGGGGGAAGACTACCCACATAACGTTGAGCCCAGTGGTTTGGGCACTCAGAGATAGTAGGTCCCAGTTCAAAACTCTTTCCCCCCCACCCATAAATGAAGGTGGGGCTAGAACTGGGGGCTCCCACATCCCAGGTATAAGCACCCTAACCACTGGGCTAAAACATTGGAGGGAGGGGCTCCTCTTTGCCCACCTCCAGCCATTTTGTGTATGCTCATGTGTAGGGGCCCAATCCGGTAGGCAAGCTCTGAAGATGTTTACCAGATTGTGCCCTGCAGGAAAGTTAGGCAGAGGAACTCCTGTCTTTCCTTGGTTCATGCATCACTCTGGGGTTAAGTATCCGGACGCCTGGTGTGGGGCTGCAGTGTGCATGCTCAGAGGAAGAGCCATAGGTGCCTAGGGAATATTTACTGATAAAGTTAGGTGCTGAGTGAGTTTAGGCACCTACAGGATTTGGTGGCAGCTGGGACTGGGATGGGATTTGTGAATCCTATTGTTGCCTGATTCTGGGATTTAGGCACCTAAAGTGGCAGTTAAGCACCTAAGTCCTTTTGTGAATTGAGCCCATTGTTTTTTTATTTTTATTTTTTAAGGCCCCATCACGGTGTTTCCATTACTATTTAGGATTTTTGTACAAGAAGAGAAAAGGTTTAATAGCACTCGCTCATTCATCCCTCTTGGCATTGCATGGATTATTATTTCTAGGCGTTTTTATACCACAGACACTTCCTTTCTATTTCCCTTCTCCACTCCACCCACCAATTTGGATAATTGGGTTTTATGGCTCTTGGCACCCAGTGTGTACAATGTAAAGAGAAACCTACAAAATATACATGCTACATTATTCTTGTTCATATGGACTTGAGTAAACTGCTGTGTTTCACAAACGAGTTTGGAAAGACCGCTGTGATTTGGGCATTTTAGAAATTACACAATGATTGAGAACTGCTTTTTGCCTAAAATCTAAATATACGAAGTCTTGTACAGTAGATTTTGTCTGGGTATATACATATTTGTGTATGCTGTACACATGGGATGCAGTTTATACATGTTCACACAGATATTACATGCAACACCAAGACAGGATAATTATTTTTCCATAGGAGCAGTGATGTTTAGATGTAAACAACAGTTCATTAAAGCTACCAAAATGTACCCAATTTTAATGAGAAAAGGCAGTGAATTAAGCCTGTTCCTTTACTTGCTGAGCTACGGGCTCTCAGCATGTTGCAGGCAGAGGTGCTGAAACTAGGAGTACGGGGGTGCTGCTGCACCCTGGCTTGAAGTGGTTTCCATCATATACAGGGTTTACATAGGGTTACCATACGTCCGGATTTTCCCGGACATGTCCGGCTTTTTGGGACTCAAATCCCCGTCCGGGGGGAAATCCCAAAAAGCCGAACATGTCCGGGAAAATCCGGCGCCGCTGGGCCGGGGGCTGGCCGGG
>NW_020664463.1:16029761-16073330 GCF_002925995.2 Terrapene triunguis | reverse complement strand
GCCGGCGGTGCTGGCCCGGGGTGCTCGGCCGGGGGCTGGCCCGGGGCCGGCACCCCAGGGCGCGAGCCGAGCCAGGCTGGAGACGCTGGGGCCGGGGCCGGCCGCCGGAGGGGGCCAGACTGGGCCGCGCCTCCTCCCCCCACCCCCCCAGCTTGCCTGCTTCCTGCTTCAGGCTTCCCGCGAATCAAATGTTCGCGGGAAGCAGGGGTGGGGGCGGAGTTGGGGCGGGGACTTTGGGGAAGGGGTGGAGTTGGGGCGGGGGGCGGGGCCCCGTAGAGTGTCCTCTTTTTGGACACTCAAAATATGGTAACCCTAGTTTACAGTTTGGTTCAATGGCTCTCAGCACTGCTACTATACAAATTGTTCCAGCACCCCTGGTTGCAGGGTCTATATTTTCAACTCCAGGCAAGTGAGACAGTCAGGAGAAATTATTTCTCTTTTTAGTCTTTGACTTGGGAACTATGGAAACAAAGGGCCCAATCCTGCTCCTACTGAAATCAATGGGAGTTTTGCGCAATGGAACCAGGATGAGACTCCAAATGGAGACTATTGTGAGTTAACTCAGTGTGTGTATGTTTGTGTGCTCAGCAATGCTGTTACAATAGAGATGGCATGCTGGGAAATAGTATGTTTTCTTACTTTTGGTGATGACTAAGAGAAATCTATTTTTTTAAGTGTGTGATTTTCTCTGATTTGAAAAAAATTGCACAACCTTATGTTTTCTGTGTGTTTGTGTGTTTTTAAAATCAGACCGACGACACTGTGTACCTTCTTGTTTTGTAGTGATGTGCTAAGCAGCCTTATTTTCTGATCAGTATGACAGGAGCTGCACACAAAAAAGCCTATACATCTGTAATGCGCAAGGTTACCATGATGTTGCCTTGTTTTCTTATAGGGGAAAAGGGATACCTCTTTTTACAGAGGAAAATTATGATAGCTTGTCAGGGATTGAGCTTGTCAAAGTGTGAGACTGCAGGTTAGAATTTAGCCCATCCAAATTTCTAACATCTCTGCCAGTTATGATTGTGAATATTAGCTCAGAATGTTATAGTTAATAAAAAAAATCTGCTGGCAAGATGCAGGGATATTTTGTGGCTCTCTATATATTTTTAAAGTTTCTTAATTACACAGTATTGTAAATGAGGGTACAGTGTACAGAAAGAAAAAGTTTTCTTTTCTTACTGCTCCACTCCATGATGGGTGCAGTTAGGATGTCCTGATACTAAGTAATATAGGACCAGATGCTCAGCTAGTGTGAATTCTTGTAGATCACTGAACTGCGATGGAGCTGTGCCAATTTATACCAGCTGAGGACCTGGCCAGAGGTATTTTGCACTAGTGCTTTGTGTTACTACAGACCAAAAGTTGATGACAAGCAGCTAATCAACTGCATACATAAGCTGCCTCCTCTCTCTCTGTACACAAATTTGTATGGGTACTGCAATAGCAGCCCTACAGCTATTAGCCCTACTGCTGAGAATGACAACAGGCCTCTGATTGGTTGCTGAGGTGTGTCATGTATGGGATAGAGAACAGACCATTCGAAATCTTCTTTTATTCAATAGTTAACATTCTGATGGAGAAGTATTTTAACAAGGAAACATGGAGTCAACATCTTTTTTTTCCTTTTATCCTGTAAATTGCACTTTCCTATCAAACACAATTTAGAATTTTCTTTACAGAGACATTTCAGTAGTAATACCTAATAATAATACCTAGTACGCAGCAAAAAATAAAATAATTAAATGGGCCCAAAACATTCCCAGTCTTTAAAAGTATGGAAAAGGAGGCAGACCCACTTGAAGTTAAGCAGTATACTGTAGCTTTAGTATATGTTTAGTTCCATTTAAGTATACAGTGCTCTGAGTGAACTAAATATAATACAGTAATGAAGCTGTTTGAGGCATATTTGCTGACCATTGACTTTGATTGGCTGCCTGGGTGTATGACACAGACCAACAATCAAATCCCCAAGTAGCACTTTTTCATAATGAGACGCAAGGTGCTGTGTTCTGGAACTGACATAAATTGGGCATTAAATTGGTGGTAGCAGCACTGTTTCAAGCTAGCTTAACTGTACTTCTGATTACACAGCAGAGAGGGAACTGCATCAGGAATCCATGATATTTAACTGTTTTAACCTCCACCTGTTAATAAATAGACAGCTAATCCCTCTGAGCTCCCTCTCTCAGGTATAGATCATTTCATTCAAGCCCTTTGGCAGCCACGTCAGCAAGATAGCCAGGAAAAGTGACACTAGATGCTTTCCGTTATTTTCAGGATAGTACAAATAGAGTTTTCTTCTACAACTTCTCTGCAAACTATCATAGGGACCCTTCTGTAGGTCAGTATTGTTTTTCTGGAGAACCTATGGATGAGTTACAGTAGACACCTATACTCCACCATTAGCTTTTGGATCTTTATTAATGAGTGGGTGAAGGGACTTGTTTATTCCAAAGCTTGTGAACTGCTGTGAGAAAAGTGGATTTTCTCCATTCAAATGGCAAATCTAATGGGTCAACAAAGTTCATTCTGAAATTCAGAGGGTTTATGTTATACAAGGTACTTTCTTTCAGGTATTAATTTTGCTTTGCTTGGAATGTTGTAATACTGTAGGTTCAATGAATTTCAATGTAAGAGTGTTGACGTGTGAAGTGTTTGGTTGTCAACTGTGGATATTTGCAATATCATAAATAAAAACTGGTTCATTACTTGTGTTTTTTTTACAGCAAACGAGACTGAGTTGTCCTCTTTTCACACACTTTTTTTCGTTTCTTCACGACTCCAATTTGGATTCCATCCACTTTTCCCCCAATACCGTTCTGCTTTCACAATGCATCACTGACACGAACAAAATATCAGCACGGCATTTGAGGTAATTTAAACTCAGCTAATCTAGAATCCAGAAAAATGGACTTTGTTTCTCCAGTGGGTCTTTCCATATTTTCCCACTGAAACATCACAGACATAGGTGCCAAGTGGCTATGGCTAGAGTGGGGTTTAGTTCCTCCCCCCCTCAATCTATCTCTGCCTTGCCACCCCACCACTGCATGTATGCCCAGCTTGGCCAGTGACGGCCCATGTCCAGCAGTATCAGAGCCAGGAAGGGGACAGGGAATCATAGAGTAAGGGCCCCACCTGTACATGGGCATGTGCATCACATGACACCAGGAGAGGCTCCTCCAAATCAGCAAGAGTCCATGGGCCAGAGAGGGAAGCCAGGCCCAGCCTCACAGGACAGGTGCCTCTGCTGCAGGGAGAGTGTAGGGCGGGCTAGCTCTCCAAGCCCTCCCCGCCTCAACTCCTCACTGGGCTGGGATAGAGCCAGCAAGCTCCCACACAGTACGCACTGGAGAGTGGGAACTGACACACACATGCAGCAGTCTGTTGCCTGCATAGGCTGGGGACTCAGCCCCGCCGCTCCCTCCCCCCCAAAAAGAATAGCCGCTATGGGATGGGTGACCAGATGTCCCGATTTTATAGGGACAGTCCCGATATTCGGAGCTTATTCTTATATAGGCTCCTATTACCCCCCACCCCCATCCGGATTTTTCATACTTGCTATCTGGTCACCCTACGTGGGCGCAAATAGTGAATCAAAAGTGAATCCGAAGCCCATTTTTCTTTCCTCCTCTTTGCAGATATGTTTTTGCTGAGGAACCGCTGCCTCTCTAATAGTGTCAGCAATCCTCAGGGCCGGCTCTACTATTTTTGCCGCCCCAAGCAGCGCGCCAAATTGCCGCCGCGAACGGCGGGGGCAGTCTGTGTGCCGTTAGGGCGGCACGCGCGTTTCCGCGGCGGCGGCAATTCGGCGGCAGCTTCTGTCTTCAGCCGGAAGACAGAAGCCGCCAAATTGCCGCCCCGGGCAGCTGAACACAGAAGCTGCCGCCGAATTGCCGCCGCCACAGAAACGCGCATGCAGCCCCAACGGCACACGGACTGCCCCTGCCGTCCACGGCGGCAATTCAGCGCGCTGCTTGGGGCGGCAAAAACACACGGACTGCTGCCCCTTGCACATTGTCGCCCCAAGCACCTGCTTGGAATACTGGTGCCTGGAGCCAGCCCTGGCAATCCTCCAGTTACCCCTGGCATGAAACACTACCATCAGGTGTTAAATTAAAATTAATTCAAATTTACAAAGGCAGAGAGCTAGCCCCCGGGTCCTGCACAGATTCCAACAGTGGTAGTTATATCTCACCTGACTAAATCTTCCCTGCGGTTTCATTTGGCTATTACATTTTTCACTTCCTGCCATATACTGCTGCAGAGAGCTGTAGTGACATATTAAGCATCTGCCATGTTTCACCCCAGAAGTGGCGGCACTTCAATACCAAATGAAGTGATTCATATTTTATATTATATGCACATGCATGCTTATTTGTTATTACTGTATTGCCTATAGGTCAGTGGGAGCTACTGGGCAGACAGCACTTTTGAAAATCAGGCAGGTACCTAAATATGGTTTAGGAGCCTAACTTTAGGCTTCTGCTTTTGAAAATCTTGGCCCAAACCATTCTTCCTCTCACAAAGTAGTGTGGGTAAATAGCAGAGCCAAGTGTATTACCTTTGATGGCAGTCACCTGCACTCTGCCCATTAAAACATCTCCTCTGAGTAGTTTCAAACAGCTGCCAATGTGAAAAAAAAGAAGACACGCACACATATACGCCTGCTAGGTAAATATATCCTTCTTCATCTCCCCACCCTGCACGAATCTGAAATGTCTCCCATAAAATTACATTGGCCTGCAGCCAAAGATAGTATGTAGTCCTGGATCAATGGCAGACTGAGGTAACTTCAGGGTTAGAAAGGGGTGACCTATATCACTGGAAAAAGGAAACTTCCAACTTCCTGCTGGGATACATAGTACTTGCTTCTAGTCCTGGAAAATCCAGAAATACCAGACCCTAAAATCACTACATTATTTTATACAGAATAATTTTTTGGTAATTTTTAGAGGTTTAAAAGTGTTGTTATTAAATCGAGTCATGTCTGTAAGGAGACGTCTTCACTGCAAAACATGACCTGCAGCCGTGAGTCTCCGAGCCCAGGTCAACTGACTCTGAAAAGGTGGGTTTCAGACTCCAGGATCCAGCCTGAGCCCCAGTGTCTACACTGCTAGTTTTTGACCAATAGTTCATTGTCCCTGAGTCAGTTGGCCCTGGTCTCCAAGACTCGCTACCAGTGGTCTTTTTTTGCAGTGCAGACACACCATAAGGCACTTTGGGATTCATCTGGATGAGCGGCGCCATCTCAATCCCAAATGACCAAATTAGTATTTATGAATTTATCCAACTTGTTGAAAAGTGGCCATTTTTGACACTGGCACTACTGGAGCCCAGCATAGCAGACAATCTTTTGGCAGGGGGCTAGGAGAGATGGAAGGGTCTTGTTGTTTTTGAGGAAGGGAGAAAGAAGGTAGAAGTGGGTAAGGGAGTGAAAAATGATTTTCCTTGGCTCTGGCACCCTACTAAGGAGCACTAAGAAAGACTAGGCCCAGATCCTCAAAGGCATTTCATTACCTAACTCCTATTGAAATCATGGGAAGTTAGGCACCTAAATACCTTTAAGGATCTGGGTCATGTTTGTAGCACTTTGAGGATTAAAGAATGTAGGAAACTGGTTTCCCTTATGTTAGCTACAGCGTCACAACTAAGGGCACTATTCAGCAAAATGCCTTTTTAATGTTCGTAACATGTACACCTGTATCTATAATCTGCAAAAATCCAGTTCTGTGTGCTTCCCCTGCCCTCTCAAAATAATCACAATGGCCTTTTTAAAAAAAAAATATGCGGGAAAATCATTTTAAAATGTGTGCCAGATACCATGACAGCCACCACGTAAAGATTTCACAAACAAACGAACGATAACATATGCTTTGGGATTCTCTTCTGAGCAGATGTTTCTATAAACCAATTGCAGTGGATATTAATAAACACTACAACACAGCTACATTAAGCCTAGGGTTGCCAGGTGTCTGGTTTTCGACCGGAACACCTGGTCGAAAAGGAACCATAGTGACTCCAGTCAGCAGCGCTGACCGGGCAGTTAAAAGTCTGGTTGGCAGCGCAGGCAGGCTCCCTACCCGGCTCTGCGTGGCTCCCAGGAAGCTACTGGCATGTTTGGCTCCTAGGCACAGGGGCAGCCATGGGGGCTCTGTGCACTGCCCCCACCCTGAGTGCTGGCTCCACAGCTCCCATTGGCCAGGAACTGCAGCCAATGGGAGCTCCGGGGGCGGCATCTGCGGGTGCGGGGGCAGCGCGCAGAGCCGCCTCTACGTGCCTCTGCCTAAGAGTCAGAGGGACATGTTGCCGCTGCTGGGGAGCCACCCGAGGTAAGCATCACCTGGAGCCTGCACCCCTCCCCCCTGCTGCACCTCTCCCCCCTGCTGCACCCCAACCCCCTGAGCCCTCTCCTGCACCCAAACTTCCTTCTGTAGCCCACACTCTGCCCCCCAAACTCCTGTCCCAGCCCGGAGCCCACACCCCAACCCCCTGCCCCAGCCCAGAGCCCCCTCCTGCACTCCGAACCCCTCGGCCCCAGCCTGGAACCTCCTCCTGGAACCTCATCCCTGGCCCCACCCCAGAGCTGTCACTCGCAGCTGGAGCCCTCACCCCTCCTTCACCCCTGCCCCAGCCCTGAGCCCCCTCCCCCACTCCAAGCCCGGAGCCCCAGATCCTGCACCCGCAGCTGGAGCTTTCACCTCATCCCCCATCCCAACCCCCTACCCCATCCCTGAGCCCCCTCCCCCACTCCAAACCCCTCAGCTCCAGCCCGGAGCCTCAGAGCCTGCACCCCCAGCTGGAGCCTTCACCTCATCCCTCACCCCAACCCCCTGCCTCAGCCCTGAGCCCCCTCCTGCACTCCTAACCCCTCAGCCCCAGCCTAGAATCTCCTCCCCTCATCCCTGGCCCCACCCCAGAGCCATCACTTCCAGCCAGAGCCCTCACCCCTCCTGCACCCCAACCCCCTGTCCCAACCCAGTGAAAATGAACTAGTGAGTGATGGTAGGGGAGAGCAAACGAGGGAGGGAGGGGGATGGAGAGAGCAAGAGCGGGGCCTTGGAGAATGGGCGGGGCAGGGGCAGGGCCTCGGGGAAGGGGCGGGGCAAGCCTGTTCGCTTTTCTGCTATTAGAAAATTGGCAACCCTAATTAAGCCACATGCTAGTTGTGTCAAGCTCTTTCCTCTATGAGCACATCTTTTGCTGGGATAGGGCAATGTTATACTTTAAAGAACTATAAATCTTTTACCAAGCCAACAGAGCACATTGCTTCACTTAGATTAAGAGCATTGTTTGAATACTTGTGGTTGTACAATTTGTCCTGTCTCTTTCTCTTTTCTTTCAGCCATGCTAAACAATGAAGTGGCAACATTGTGCTGTTATGTAGGAGGGCTGATGTGATGCACTGCAGGAGATTTTTAACTTGCCTGCCGCAAATCAGGATTATCCCTTTTACTTTTCCACGAATCTTTCCAACTTGATTGCTTTTATTACAAATAATTTTCCTCTAATCTTTTCAGGACACGTCACACAACAGAGCAAAAAACATATTAATCACAAAAATGTTGGGCTGAGGGTCAAATAGCCAGGAAAGGCTGCTACCAGGTTGGCTTCCCCTACCACCAGGCAGCCACCAACAGCACAACTTCCACTATTGCTGCTCCAAACTGCGGCTGCAAAGTTTGCTAGAGTAGACAAGCTTCTGAATACTACTGGAGGGGGCCCGTCTACAACCACGGAGGGGGAACTAGTGGCAACCTGACACAACTGAGCCATGCTGCTGGTGAAGGGGAGATTGTCCCATAGATCCTTGGGCTCTGCATGGTCAGCAGGCTACGGCCCTTGCCACTTCTTTACCGCCACTGTAAGAAAAGAATGCAGTGGATTTCCTGTGATACCAAATCATTAGATGCCTCCATATAATTTGATGAAACATTTTTACATGGGAGAGGAGGGGGCTATGACCTAGACTGCTCAGAAAATAAATTGATTATATGTAAAATACATTTTATTGGGGTTTTTTAACATTATTGAATCTGTAATATTAACCTGAGCTTTTAGATGTCTAAAAATGTGACTAAATCTATTCTATGTAATCGTGCCCATTCAATAATGTTACAACCCCCAAATGAAATATTTTTAAAAAGATATAGTGGCATTGGGTAGCTTCTGCATCTTAGCCACCCAGTCCTGTAACCTTTACTCGAGTCATGCAACCACTCATTACTCATATGAACAGTCCCATTGATTCCATCACCTTTACTCGTATGAGTAAAGACTACCTGCATGCAAAAGTCATAGGAGCCAGCTATAAGTTTGTTGTTCCAGAAGGAATTCTTCAGTGGTTCTATTTACTTCAGTTCACTTTCATATTTTTTAACTTCTCCCCTAAGGGAACAATAATGAAATCTACTGGGAGTTTCATGCAGGTGAATACTTGATCAGTGCCTAAAAGAAAATAAACTACCAAGAACCAAATTCTTGTTCTCAGAAATCAAACCTTTGCAATGAGGACTTTATTTTTGTTTCTTCAACACAATTGACCTAAGAGTTTCATGCTAGGTGCAAATGAGTGGAGTGCTTTGTTTTGCATATATATATATATATATACAGCATCAGTCCACTGAAAAAAACAGGACTATTAAGTGCATTGAAAAAAAATCAGTGCACGGAAAGGGGCTTAGTATATTCATGACATTATTTGTCTCTAACAAATAGCAGTAACCCCAGATGACCTTCTGGCTCCTGGCTCCACCCAAGTTCTTGGCCTCTTTTCAGCATCCTGGCAAAAGTTACAGACATCCGCAACACAATGCCAAGTAGCTGTTTTGTCTGTAGATATGTAATAGAGATTAGAATAGTGGTGGTGAGGAGCCATAAAACATCCCCTTCAAATATGAAACTGGCATAGAATTCCTCAGTGCCTTTCCCAATGACCCCAAGTGTCACAACAGGAATGAGTGGCTACACACCACAAAGAAAAAGTTTCCACCACTTCAGTTTATTGGATATAAGTTTCTCTTCTCCCCACCCCCTCCCAATGTCGATGCTGAAACCTACTCTTTCATGTCAATGATTAACTCGATGCTATTGGGCTTTGCAGCCCATGTGAAGGGCAGATTTAGTGCAGGGGACATTACATCATACCTTTCTGATGTGCTCAGTCATGGATCACTGATTTGCCTCCGATTGCAAGCTAACAAAACTGACACTTGAATGAAAAAGAGAATGTAACCCCTGCGCATGGCTCATTAGCACTTCCCCTATGTAATCATTTTTAAAGGGACGCCTGAACTGTGGCCATAATGGAAACAGCTTTTGTTTTCCTGTAGTAAGCCTTAAAAGGAAATTTTGCTTCAATTTAAAAGACCCTCCTCCCCCCCCCCCCCCGGTCTTTTTCCATTGGAGACAGGAAACAGTTCTGTCCGGTGTTCAGAAATACAAATTATGATGGGCAGAACATCAGAAATACAGTAAAAGAAGGCAGCCTGGCTTTCGGAAAAGATCTCTGCTCGATGGGCAGGAAAGATAAAGGAAATGGTCCTTAGGCTCACCACCCAATCCAGCCCAACCCCTCTTCTGTCTTTAGCTATGCCCAGAAAGAAAGAGGTTTTTTTAAGTTAATGTTATTTCTCATTGAAGTGCTGGATTGTAGTACTCATTAGGTTTGCAATTAAAGGTGAATTGCAAACAGAGGAGAAAACCATTGGGCTTTCCCCTTCCTTGCTTCTTCAGAGGTATAAAGAAGGCCTGAAAGGATTTTGTCAAAACAAAAGAGCTGGGTGCTCTGTTGTCTTTAACATTAGAATTTCAGGTCCAGCCTATGCTGGTGCAATGGTGGGGACAGACAGGGAGCTGCTTGGTAATAATTTATGAGTCCTCTGTGTTGACCAGGTTAGTGGGACCGCTCAGCTTAATAGCAGGTTGTAAGAAAAAGAGCAAGTAGTAAGGGCACAATGGCTCCAGATTAAACCCCATCCCCCTCCAATAAACACTTCAAGGTTGTTATGAGACAATGCCCAAGTTATGAGCTGTGAATATTCTACCTCCTGGCTCCTGCCAAGTTACAAAACTTGTTTTGCCACACAGGGCCAAGGCTAGGAACCAGAAGCTCAAATGCAGTTAAAAGGACTCTGTCTCTCCGGAGGGGTTTTAGTTGTGGGGGAACTATTCAACTGGGAAATCTGAAGAAATTATGCAGAAATTATTAGGTGACTAGAAGGGGACGGTAAGCCTCTAGGTAAGAGATGTATACATAGGCTTTTTGCTGTTGTATAAAAATCCCTCTTCTCTTATGTTATGCTTTATCCCTATGGTTAAAAGTAAACAATACTTTGGTTTAGGAAGGCCGTCTGGGTGCTCTGTTCAACACTGGTCTCAGACTCGCGACGGAAAGAACTGCAGGTTCCGAAGCCAGTTAGACCTGCTGGGTACTGCAGCCCAGTCCCTGGTCTAAGAGTTGGAGAATTCTGGGATTCCACCCCGGGAGAAATAACAGCTGAGGCCTGATACCTGAAGAGGAGCATTCGGAGACCAGAAAGGGAATGGGATTCAGCTAGCCCCCTATCCATGACAATGGTGACATCACTAAAGCCAAGAGAGTGAAAGCAGAAACATTCATCTAATCTGCTTATTCCAAAGTGCCTAACCCTCTCCTATGCCCCCAGCTGCCAAAACATCCAGCTTCCCCCAGCTTCTACAATGCAGCTGTGTAATGTCAAACTGCAGGGGCTTGTTGGCCTAGAGCTGTCAGTCCACCTGCAGCCTCTCAATGCCTGTAAGTCTTGGAGACAAATGATAGTGTAACTTTTTGTCATTCGAAGGGGCTTCACCGCGCACGCCAGGATTTAAATAGGCTGCAGCACATTCAAAATGAAAAAGGGGTGGGGCAATGTAAAATAAGTTCAATTTAGTATCAAAATAGATAACACTGGGAGCTTGGTGTTTACTTATACTATGGCTGCTTTATACATATTTAGCTGTGCAAAGGGGCCTGAAAGCGGCTATAAGTATAATGTATATCTACTCTAAGGGTACGTCGGCGGGTAGTGTTCGATGTATCGGGAATCGATTTATCATGTCTCATCTAGATGCGATAAATCGATCCCTGAATCGACGCCTGTAGTCCACCTCAGCAGGAGGAGTAAGCGGAGTTGATGGGGGAGCTGCGGCGATTGACTCACCGCTGTGAGGATGGCCAGGTAAGTCGAACTAAGATACTTCGACTTCAGCTACGTGAATAGCATAGCTGAAGTTGTGTATCTTAGTTCGAACCCCACAACCTAGTGTAGCCCAGGCCTAAGGTGCATCTTTTATGTGACCAGAGTAGTGTACAGGGGCCTTGGTACAAATGAGAATCAGAGTCAGAGGACAAATTTTATTATGCACTTTCGTGTTTAATTTCTTTAAAATCTCTGTTTTCCAATTTATCTGCAGCTGCCGCAGAATCCCCAGTCTGCTGTACAAACCAGGGGGCCTCACCAGAGCTGCTACCACCCCAAAAAATTGATGGGGACTAGGGAGGTTGTTTTTCTTTGCTCAAATTTTTATCAAGGGACCACTGTAAAGGGTAACAAAAATGTGTCTATGGACAGGGCTGCAGGCTGGGAACATGCTCTTTCATTTAACCGCATCACAACAGTGGAGTGAAAAGCTCCCACTAACTAAAAAGGAAGTAAAGCGGGGCGGGGGTGGAATATGGCTCCATCTCATAATCCTCTGGGTAACCCATTAACCCTGTCCTAATCACTTTACTATACAAATGTTGGAGGCCTTGGCGAGGGCAAGGAACTGGCTCTCCACTGATAAGCTCGGTGCTTTCCCGAAAGCCCCCTCAGTAGCACCACGTCCTACATTTACACCACACTAGAACACACGTGTGTCTGCATGCATCTACAAGCTGTGTCCCTCCCCACCCCCCCGTGACTGCATTTCACCCCGCCCCCCGCCCAGTATCCTCTGTCCCCTTCTCAAGCTCTCTGTCCCAGGCTTTCCCAATAGGGGGTTTCAGAGGGGTAACCATGTTAATCTGTATCAGCAAAAACAATGAGAAGGCCTTAGGGCACCTTAAAGACTAACATTTATTTGGCCATAAGTTTTCATGGGCTAGAACCCACTTCATCAGATGCATGGAGTGGAAAATACAGTAGAAAGGTATAAATATACAGCACATGAAAAGATGGGAGTTGCCTTACAAAGTGGAGGGTCAGTGCTAACGAGGCCAATTCAATCAGGGTGGATGTGGCCCATTCCCAATAGTTGGCAAGAAGGTGTGAGTATCAACAGAGGGGAAATTATTTTTTGTAGTGACCCAGCCACTCCCAGTCTTTATTCAGGTTTTTGAATGTTACAATTCTTGATGTGTGATTTGTGTCTATTTATTCTTTTGCACAGAGACTGTCCTGTTTGGCCAATGTATATGGCAGAGGGCTCATTCACCTGAACATTTACCAATGTGATATATGCCATCATGTGCCATCAATGCCCCTCTGCCATGGTTGTGCCCTGGCCTATAACTCCACAGCTGAAGGAGAGCCTATTGGTAAAGTTGTTCAAAGTCTCAGGGTCTCACTAGACTCCTCTCCACTCCTGGGATCCCAGATAGAAGGAGTGGCCAGAAATGCCATCTATGACCTAATACTGGCAGAGACCGAGCCCCTTCCTCTCATAGGTCAACAGCATGATGGCATCCTTTGTGTAAAATAGCCCCTAGCCTCTGTCTTTATGGCAGTCCCTGAAGACCCAAAGGAACACCTGTATTTTTTGGCATTTTTATTCTAGGTGAGGTAGGTCTAAAATCTCTGGAGAACTGCTAATGCCATAAGACCCCCTCCATTCAAGATGAATATTTGCCATTTTGAGACAAAAAGATCTCATGAGAACAGCTTGTGAGACTTTCGTGTTATCAAAAATGAACCCAACACCAAACATTACTGCAGATTCAGCCTCAAAACTGAACCCCAAACCCTGGCTTTAAATCCATCCAAACACCACCTCTTTGGGGATTGGAGTGTGTGTGCATCCTGTTTGCAGGATTAGGGTCATAATTAATCATTTCTTTCTCCCACTCCTTGCCTTTTCTATTTAGACTGGAAATCCTTCAGGGCAAGAACTGTCTCTTACTGTGTATTTATATAATGGAGCCCTAATCTCAGCTGGGCCTATAGGCATTACAGTTATACAAACAAACAACAGTAATAATGGAAATAATAATGAATTCCTTGAGACTCAGATTGACAAGGGCTATTAAAGTGCAAATATTATTAGTAAAGGTGCTGATAATAATGAGCTCATAGAAGGGAAGTACCTCTTCACACCACACAAAAAAGCCTAAGTACACAGCATATGGACGAGGTTTCTGTTGCAAGTTAACTTAGTGCTCAGACAAGTTACAGGCTGATAGAGATAAATTGTAGAGGAATATTCATGGAGTGTTTTTACAATATTAATTGGAAGTTTTAATGAATTTGATTTTAGTGAGCTCACATCCCTGCTGTGTTCACATTCCATGAATATGCCAGCAAACAAGCTTACTGGCCGGAGAGCCAGTTTTAAATGAATATTGTAGAGTGTTCAAGGAAAGCACATTTGAGATTTGTAATCATGAATGTTAGCATGGAAAATCTGATTCTAAGCAGAGAAAGATAAGATTTATGTTTCTGATCAAAGTAGCTCAAATGTCAAATACTTACAACACAACTACTCAGAAAAATTTTAGGTAGCAAATACATTTGAGAAAAATCACAAAGATAACTTGTAAACAGAAAAAGATGGGGAATGCATCAGATTCATTATTCACTGTGGTTTATTCAACCAGCTCTAATGATAACGCTGGCACTGTCTACGTTTCCTCCACACAGCTGAGCCAATGAACCCCAGTGCTGACTCAGAGCACCACTGTTTTAATTTGATAAAGATTGCCAGTCCTTCCGGAGTAAGCTGTGGTTTTAAGAGGTGGACATGTATTCCACAGACACATAGAGGAGACTCACCAAGATCATTTCAGCTTCTTAGCTAAGCTAGGATTTAAATATGTTTCCACAGCTGAAAGCTAAGTGTTACACCTTTGTCCTGCTCCTGGCCCTGCCTGTCAAAACTCCAGGCTTGTAGATTATATATATATATATATATATATATATATATATATATATATATATATAATTAATGGAGATATCCTGTCTCCTAGAACTGGAAAGGACCTTGAAAGGTCATCGAGTCCAGTCCCCTGCTTTCACAGCAGGACCAAGTACTGATTTTGCCCCAGATCCCTAAATGGCCCCCTTAAGGATTAAACTCACAACCCTGGGTTTAGCAGGCCAATGCTTAAACCACTCAGTTATCCCTTCCCCCCCCCACCTTACTTCTATTTTGATGGGGGATGGGGCACACATAAAAGGTGTATCCTCCCTCCCTTATTCAACCCTTCACTCACACCATGTACCAATAGCTCTCTCACACCAGCCTAGACAGAGAATTTCTACTTTGGGGCTCTCCCAGTTGGGACCAAGGCATTTTTTCTCCCAAGTGAACTCCTTACTCTTCCTCTTTCAGACATCAGCTTAGATCTTCATCTTGTTGGGGAGGGTAGCAAAATTCATTCTACAACACTACATGCAACTGTCAATATGTGTGAGGTCACAATATGAATGGAGAAACAGAGCTCTTTCAGTGCAAGGCACTTCATATCCATCTACTTTGTTGAACTCCTATCCCCGTAGCTACTATGAAGAGAATTTCTGGACCCTAGACTTCTATATACCATTTGGTGATCCATTTCTCTCTCTCTCTCTCAGTTCTTCTCATATACATGCATACACAAACCACATGGGCATGGGCCCTTTCACAGTCATAGATCTGGCTGTCTTCTCCAGCTAGTCAACCTGCATTCCCAAAACGGTATCATACTCAACAACAACGCAACCCCATACTGTGATGCAGTGTTAGATCAAACTTACACTATGAAAATCTACTATTTTGCAGAATTCATTTACAGCCAAGTAGGCTCAGAGGTGCTTAAGGCAGAGCTTGTCCTTGCATTGTTGATGAGGCCAAAATATGTTTATCTTCCCAGATCATGCCACAAAACCGCAAATTAGAAGGCTGGAGAAGATCTGGACACCATGTTCCCCAAAACATAGTTGGGTCTTGTCTAGATTGCACAAATGAAATGTGTTTTAATTGTGTTGGCCACTACCATGTTATAAACAGATCTTGCAACATGGCTGATTTACTTAGTGGAGTGACCCATTGTGACCAGATGCCCTTCACTAATGAAAAAGGATCCAGACATAGGATTCCACTGCCAGTTGCATTATACACTTATGTATTGGCAATGCTAGATCCTGCATTAATTTCAAGCCAGAAAAACAGGTCTATTTCATTCCCAAGAAGGGAAATTTAACCTATTTGCTGACCTAATCAATGGCACCGTGACAAACTGGGTCTAATCATTTAATCTTTAGGAACACTGATGCCAACTAACTAGCTCATCCTTTCTGCATATATGTTGCTAAAAATGGACTGGTATAATTTTCCTCGTTGGAAACAGAGGTGACTGAATGCCTTAAAATACTGGGTAATGCTCTGCAGTCTTTAAATGCCACCATTCAAATATTCTTCATAATCCCATCATGGGTAAAGGAATTGTTGCAGCATGGAAGTAATTCTTAAGACAGATGGAGAGGGAACAGAGAAGTGCTTCTGTGCTTCTCCAGTCTTAACAGCTTGAACAGCCAGAGGACTTTGCTCTTAGTTTTTAAGGACCAGCAAGTCACAGTACAGAGTGTGAATTAAAGCTAGTGAAATGCGTGGCTGACTTGGAATACATTTTATGGAATGACAATTTATTTTGTTACTGAAACAGTGCTGACCTAAAACTAAAGGACCTGATTCACACACTAGTGCAACTCCACTGATTTCAATGAAGTCCAATATGACAGAAATCTGGGGGAACGAGGCCCTAAGTGTTTTTAAGCTTCTTGAGGAATTTGTTGCTGTTCCATTTATTTATACGGTGGTAGTGCCCTGGAGTCCTACTCAGGGATTCCATTGTGCTAGACGCTATAGGCACACAGTTTAAAAGATGTGGTCTACCCAGAAAATCTTGCAATCTAATTAGGCAAAACAGACAAACAAGCAAAATGTTCACAGTGCAAGTTTTAATAGTTATATTTTTTACAAATAAACTGCCCCAAATTACATACATCAAGTAGTTGTGGCTGAGTGGTTAAGGTGATGGACTAGAAATCCATTGGGGTTGCCCTGCACAGGTTCAAATCTTGCCAACTACAGAAGCGCTCAACTGTTATTACGGGGAGGGATAGCTCAGTGGATTGAGCACTGGCCTGCTAAACCCAGGGTTGTGAGCTCAGTCCTTGAGGGGGGCCTTTTGGGGGCAAAAATCTGTCTGGGGATTGGCCCTGCTTTGAACAGCAGGTTGGACTAGATGATCTCCTGAGGTCTCTTCCAACCCTGATATTCTATAAATTCCACCCATCCCTGTACTCCATTGTCCAGGGGGCCCAGTCAGCACCTGTTTTAAATGTTCCCTGCCCCCACCCCACAATATCCCTGTTGCACTGAAATGTTCTATTTACTTTAAATGCTTTGACAGTTAAAAATGGCCTTGAATAATTTTTTTACCTAAAAAACACAAAAAAGGGCTCTAAGTAAATGATATGGAATTAATTTCCTCTCCAGGAGAAAAAGGGAGCATTCTGGTGACATTACAAACTACTTGAGCGCCATTCTTGTGGTCTGTGATGTTACTAGCACCCTTTAAATGGTATTTTTTCATATAAATCAGTCCAAACCATCCATTATCCTCTACAGACACATCATACAGAGGCAACAATGACAGATGGTCATTCAGACTAATTGGCTGCGAACAATTCCTATTAAAGGTTTTTTTTCCTGGAGAGGCCAGATTATACAGTAGCTGTATACATGAACTTCAATCATCAGTTATTAGTTCATTGTAAAATGAAGTGACCACATGATTTATTCTGGCTAGCTACAACTTTGTGTTTCTACACAGCATAAATATAGTATAATCTAAGCTAACATATTAAACACCTTCCACCAAATGAAGCCCAAAAATGTGAAAGAATACTAACAGTTGTGGATGAAGCATCCAATCAGCCCATTCCTGGATTTCTTGTTCAGTTTTGCAATCCATCTTATGAAAAAAATGTGGCATTGCAGTTAAAGTGTGGGAAATTTTCCACTGAATTTCCCCCCCAGTGGAAAATTGGGTCAGACAAACAATTTTTTCTGGAAATCGTTAGTTTATGTATGTAGAAAGCAATTTCATTGGAAAATTGAAAAATTCCAGACAAAATTAAACGTTATCTGGTTTTGGCTGGGTTTTTTGTTGGGGAGGGTTTGCATTGTTGGCCAACAATTTTCCATTGCCAACACACACACAAATGTTCAGTTTTTGATTTTTCAATGAAAAGTTGAAAATTCCCACTGAAAAAAAGAAAGAAGTTTTCATTGTAATATTCTGACCAGCTCTAATTTCAATATCTCCCTGACACAATGTACATGGGAAGGAGTTTCATAACCCAATTCTCAGTTCAATAGTTTGCCTTCTGCATGCTGGAATCCTGTCCCTTTAACCCTTCTTTCATTACAGTAAGGAGACAGAAGATAGAATTAAAGAGTCCGAGGAGAAAGAAGAGGAGGAGAAAAATACAGGAAGGTCAGGGGAAAGAAGAAAATTGATAAAAAGAAGAAAGGGCCAATGTGTGGGAGAAGAAGTCCTCCTCTGTCTCTGCCCATCTCCCTGGACCTCACGGATTAACTACTAGAGTTGATTGGCAGAAATTGCATCCTGCTTCCTGATAGGTAGAGCCATAACAGTGGTAATCAAGACTGTTATCATGGTGTAAGAAGAGGGACAAATAAAAATTATAATGGGTGTCAATAGTTATGCTTTAAGGTATAAGATGAGCACCGTCTAAAGACAGGAAATGTTCACTCCCCCACTCCATTCCCAGAGACCTTAATATTGTACTGTCTCAATGAATTTGCAAGGTCCCTGTTTTGTCTGAACCCTGAACCTTCTTCAAGTCAGGTGGTGTTGCCATATTGACTGGCTGTCTAGGGCAGGGGTTCTCAAACTTCACTGCACCATGACCCCCTTCTGACAACAAAAGTTACTACACAACCCCAGGAGGGGGGGCCAAACCTGAACCCACCCAAGCCCCACCACCCCGGGTGGGGGGCTAAAGCCAAAGCCTGAGCCCCACCTCCAGTGGGCTGGGGGGTGGAGAGAGACCAAAGCCAAAGCCCAAGGGCTTCAGGCCCAGGCAGGGGGCCTGTAACCTGAGCTCTGCCACCCAGGGCAGAAGCCCTCGGGCTTTGGCTTCGGTCCCAGGGCCCAACATGTCTAACACCGGCCCTGGCGACCCCAATAAAATGGGTCACAACCCACTTTGGGATCCTGACCCACAGTTTGAGAACCACTGGGGCATCTCTGTGAATGGTATTCAAGAAGCGGACGCTGAAAATCCTTTTCAGCAAATACTGCCCTAGGGCGTTAGCAGTTCTGGGAATGGCAAAATAAAATGGCAGCCCGCACTGCTGTGGGGTGACCACAGATAAGTCTAGTATTTTGAAATTACATCTATATCGATAGATAGTGTAGAACGGCGGGGACTCACCGCCATGGCACCTCTTGCTGGTCAGTCCAGGAATTAGCTCATCCAGCCTTGGAGCGCCTCCTGCTGGCTGGTCTTCCTACCAGTACAGTAACTCCTCGCTTAACATTGTAGTTATGTTTCTGAAAAATGCAACTTTAAGCGAAATGATGTTAAGCGAATCCAATTTCCCCATAAGAATTAATATAATTAGGGGGGGTTAGGTTCAAGGGAAATTTTTTTCCACCAGACAAAAACCTATATATTATATAGGTATACACACACTATGTTTTAAACAAACAATTTAATACTGTTCACAGCTATGATGATTGTGAAGCTTGGTTGAGGTGGTGAAGTCAGAGGGTGGAAGAGGGAGGGATATTTCCCAGGGAATGCCTTGTTGCTAAATGATGAACTAGCACTCGGCTGAGCCCTCAAGGGTTAACACATTGTTGTTAATGTCGCCTCTCACACAAGGCAGCACAAACACGAGGGAGGGGAGACAGCATAGCAGACAGAGACAGACACACACCTTGTGTGTGGAGAGAGAGAGAGATGCACACTGCCCCTTCAAGTAAGCTGATCCACTCTTAAGTGCATTGTCTTTTTAAGTGGATCAGGAAGTTGAGACAGCAGCTGCTGCCCCAAGCTCTCTATGTCTCTCTGTCCGTGTCCCCTCCCTGCTCTATAAGGAGAAGGGGTAAGCGGGGGTGCAGGAGCAGGGAGGGAGGGGGACACCCTGACATTAGCCCCGCCACCCGCACAGCAAGCAGAAATCTCTGGGAGCAGCTCCAAGGCAGAGGGCAGGAGCAGCACATGGCAGTGGGGGGAGGGACAATTGATAGCCTGCTGGGCAGGGGGAGTGGGGAGCTGATAGGGGAGCTGCTGGTCCACCCTGGTTCCAAGCCCCCACCGGCTAGCTGCTCTTCCTGCAAGCAGAGGACAAAGCAGGCAGCTGCCAAACGACGTTAGAAGGGAGCATTGTACAACTTTAAACGAGCATGTTCCCTAATTGATCAGCAATGTAACAACAAAACAACTTTAACCGGGACAACTTTAAGTGAGGAGTTACTGTACTGAGGATGACTCAGCCAGGCTTATGTGGTGTGAGAGACTTAATTATTTTTAATATGCATTTAAATGTGTCCATATACACACACACACACACACACACCTTTCTTTAGAAAGCTTTCCACTGAGCTTTACAGTTGTCACATTCTGGGCTTTTAACCCCACCTTGTCCCTACAGTAGAGCACTATGGGAGTGGGGCTCTGTTTTGGGTCCCTTCATAGTCTCATTTGTATATGTGCCAATACAGTGCAAGGCAGAGTAAGGATACCTGTGAGGGGAAAGGATTTATTGGATTGACGTTTGCTGGGTCCTGTTTAAAACAGTTACGTGGCAGACACAGCAGAGGGCACCTTGGTTTCAGTCAAGGAGGTGAGCAAGGGAGCAGCCTTTATTGCACCTCAGAAATAAAGGATGTCTTTCCATCTCCTCTGACTGACTGTGCTTCTTTCTCTGACTTTCAATGTTTAGCCAACATGTCGCTGCTGCTGTCTGGTGTGTGTATGTGATACACCTCCCACTTCCCATGTGGTTTGTGGAGCCCATATTGCCTCGCCACATGATCTCCTGCTCCTATCTTTAACTCCCCCTTCACATCCTTGGGACACTTGTCATTCTTCCAGCCAACAGAGGGGTTGGAGGAGGATTCTATACTTAGCCAGTCAATATTATCTAAACTAGCTACATATTCACAGCTCATCACTGTTGTACTTCTTCTTAACTGGCCAGAAAGACCACTGTTGGCTATCATCTTTTCCTCCAAAGACTGGGTGTGTTGTGGCATATTGCCAGGGAAGTGAAAGATTGGGTTCTCTTGTATGGCAGTGGACTCAAACTGAGGCTTGGGTGGCACTGGAAAACACTACCAATATACTGGTCCTGTCTATAAATATTCATTAACCTATTGCTAACCAGGACAACTTTAAGTGAGGAGTTACTGTACCTGCTTCCTGGTCTCTACCACTGTACTTCCGGCCCCGTGTCCCTCCCGGACCCTGGTGCCCCTTACCTTGGGGTGCTGCCCCACAGCAGTACCCCCACACTCTGGGTCTCCCCTCCCTGGGGAACACCAATCCCCTAAGTCCACCTCGCCTCAGTGACCCACTACCTGTTCTCATCTAGCCCCTTCCCTCAGTGGCAAACTGCAGTCTGAAGTGGCCACTCATCACTGGCAAGGGGGTTTGGACCTGCTGCCTTTCTAGCCCTTCATCTAGCCCCTTCCCTTTACACCCCCCCTCCCCAAAATCCCACGCCTCGGGGGGGGGTGCGTTTCTGCCCAGCACAGCTTGGGGATGCCCCTCCAGGCGTGCTCGCCTCTTCTTTGCTTCAGCCAGCTGCTTACGCAGATGTTCTTGCTCATCTACAGCTGCCTCCCATTCCCTGGCCATGTCCCTGGCGTTCGCCTCTGCCTTGCGGTGGGCCTGCTCCGCTGCCTCCAGCCACGCACATACGCCAGCATTCCCCGGACTCTCTACCTTCAGGGTCTGGGTCCCGACTGCGACCTGCTCCATAACAGCCTGGGTCCCAGCCTCTCGCTGGGCCCACTCTGTCCCAGTGCCTTTTTCTGGCACCTCCCGTTGGTTGCTTTCGGGCAGGTCTACCACCATCACGGAAGCATCGACCCTGTCGGCCTTCAACCCCCCTGGGTCCTTAGGCACGTCTTCCCTCACCCCTTGAGGGGGCAGTGCCTCTTAATATGGCCTTACTCAAGGCAGTCAAAGCAGGCTCCCCGCCTCTTTGCTACCTTGGGCCTTCGCCTTGTGTCTGGGCACTCCCACTGCAGGTGTCCTTATCGCCCACAGGCCCAACATGTTCATTGTCCCCTGGGTTTCCTCACCCAGTGGGCCTTCCTGGGGGCTTGTCCCTTCCCCTGCTCTGGGTGAGGCTCCTTGCCCCCATCCCAGTAGGGACAATCCCTCCTTAAATGTCCATGCCTCTTGCAGGCATAACAAGCCCTGTACTCCACCACTGGCCTCCTGGCCCTGGCGCGGGGCTTTTCCCACAACTCTCGGTGGCTCTTCTTAAACACCCTTCTCAGGAGTCTTACTAGGGCCTGCTGTTCCCTTGCCAGCTGCCCTTGGAGGGCCCACTGCACTTCCCGTAGTCCCCCTTGAGTTTCCCAGATTCCTTGCTGCAGGGACTCCCGTCTCCCTTGGGGATCATCTGCCCCCTTCCGCCGGGGCGCTGACGCAGGGCCCAAGCAGGGATGGCATAAGCACCTTCCGCTAAGAAAACCTCTGCATAGGCAGGATCCATTATCCCCTCAATAGTGGCACAACTTACCCAGTCCCCACAGTTCCCTTTGTGTGAGGGGTGGACCGCAGATGCCCACATTCTCCACCACGTGTAGCACGGCAGGCACTCACCATCACAGCACTGCCTGGTGGTCAGTCCGGGAATTAGCTCATCCAGCCTCAGAGCACCTCCTGCTGGCTGCTGTCTTCCTACCAGTAACTGCTTCCTGGTCACCACTGCACTTCTGGCCCCTATGTCCCTCCCGGACCTCGGTGCCCCTTACCTTGGGGTGCTGCCTCACAACAGTACCCCCACACTCTGGGTCTCCCCTCCCTGGGGAACCCCAATCCCCTAAGCCCACCTCACCTCAGTGACCCACTGCCAGTCCTCATCTAGCCCCTTCCCTCAGGGGCAAACTGCAGTCTGAAGTGGCCACTCATCACTGACAAGGGGGTTTGGACCTGCTGCCTTTCTAGCCCCAGCTGCCACCCTAGTACCTCCCCTGGCCTTTAGCAAGGTCTCAGCCTAGGGACTCTGTAGAGGAGTGGACTCACCCCTGCAGCGCCTCCTGCTGCTCATCTCCAGGAATTAGCTCACTTCAGCATTGGAGTACCCCCTGCAGGCCGGTGGTCCGCCTGTCCTCCAGCCCCCGTGTCCCTCCCGGACCCCGGTGCCCTTTTATCTGGGGTGCTGCCCCCTGGCAGTAACCCCTCAGTCTTAGGGTCTCCCCTCCCCAGGGAACCCCCACCCACTATTCCCACCTCTCCTCAGTATAAGGCTACTGCCAGTCATTGTCTAGCCCCATGCCCTGGGGCAGACTGCAGTATCAGCCACTCATCATAGGCAAGGTTGGGTTTGGACTGGCTGCCTTTACCCACCCTCAGGCTGCCCCTCTGCAAGCCCAATACCTAGGTGGGCCTAGAACTAGGCCCTGCAGCCTGGGGAGTTGCTGACCTAGGGCTTCCCAGCTCCTAAGGCCTTTCCTCAGCCCTGCCTCACTCTAGGTCCCCTGGGTGAGTTCCCAAGCAGCCAGGCCTGTCTCCCTCTCCAGTCAGAGAGAGACTGTTGTGGGCCTCTGGCTCACAGCCTTTTGATACAGGCCAGCTGGGGCCTGATTGGGGTGTGGCCCAGCTGCAGCTGCTTCCCCAATCAGCCCAGCTTTTAACCCCTGCAGCCCTCTTTCAGGGCTGGTTTCAAGCCCTTCAGGGCAGGAGCAGGTGTCCACCCCGCTACAGACTCACCTGACCAGAGCTCCCCATCTCTGCCTACCTTTCCCCAGCCCTGCCTCAGGTACCCTGCTTACTCTCCCAGGCAGCCTGGTCCTCTCTGCTCCTCAGCTGTGCCCTAAGTGGGTGCAATCACACCTGTGGCTGACTACCCAATCAGCCTCCCTTGGCTGCTTTTAACCCCTACCTAACTGGAGCAGGGTGACCGCCCCGCTACAGATAGATAGATAGATAGATATGTATATATGCAAGGGCTTTGACAAGAGCTGGTTTAAAAATAAGGGGCGTAGGGAATTCACAAAATTGTTGCTAAACAAATTTTCCCCATTTTTTGTCAACATTTCACATTTCAATTAAAAAGGTTATTAAAAATTTTGAATTTCACAAAAACTTCAACAGCTCTATAAACAGTAAAAATGGGATTTTTGCAAAATATTTCTTCTTTCCCACATCAAAATTTCAATGAATATTTTTGTCAAAAATTTGATTTTGTAAGCGATCTCCATTATTCAGTATTTCTAGTTAATCTGTCGTGCCATTTAGTCCCAACTAGACAGATCCACATCACAAAATCACCCCACAGTTGCTGGAGAAGGAATGGCTCAGGGTGATAAAGGGATAGAATATAAAGCTTCTCGCCTCCCAGTCACTGCTTTATAACACTCCCCTAGAACTCTCCAGAGCGGGGCTGAGGTACACCAGGGACAAGATTGGTCTGTCATTTCTCATGCCCTACCAGTTCTGTGGGGAAACAGTGCACTTCACTCTCTACTACTGTTTACCTGGCTCCATTTACAGGCACTAAATTCACTTTTGGAAAAGTTTTAACAAGAAACCACACCACACAACTGGGCACAGCTGATAATCTGTGTTTAGCAGAGATACCTAGGACTCGGCTAGCAGAGGTGTTGCAGGTCAGGATTAAAAGGATCTGACCAAATTTGTGCTGAGTATATAGTTAGGCCTACACTAGACATGACTTTGGCTAGAGCTTTCGACCTTTAGCTTTTACAGGAACTGAGAACATTAACTATAACAAATATATGCAATAAAATGTAATTGATTGAACAAAAATTAAAACATCAGATGAGAATTCTATTACACCCCATAGGAAACTTACTTCTTACTATAAGTTCCGGAATGATAGCCATGATGACTGAAGTTGTCAGTTTATCCATAAAAATGATACACTAAATGCTTTTCTGGAAACACTTTTGAAACAAATTTGCTTCAACTGTGTTTCCCACCTTTGTGGAATGTTCTAGTAAACAAGTTAAATGTACCGTTGGAATGTTTGCCAAAGAAGCTAGTATTAATTTCACAGAGTATTCTCAGAAGGCAAATATACAACTGGTAATTGTGAGTATTCCCAACAGAAGCCTAAGAGTTACACTCACCCAATTATGGAAGATAAACTATTCAGTTATTTGTCCAATCAAAACAGCTCACATTTTGGATATTGATTATTCCTAAAAAGTTGTTCACGACAATTTATAAAACAAGGATTATTCACAGACATTCCTGGGAGAATGATTCTAAACAAAACATTAAAGAACATCAGGATCTGATCACAGATCATTTGCAAACAGAAAAAGAGGCTAAATGCATCCATCAAGTTATTTGTTGTGAATTATTTACCCAGCTCTAGTAATGATTTTCAGACTCTGCCAACCTGAAGGTTTCCCTCTTCCATCACCAAGCAAGACCATGCAACTTAAATCCTCTCACCCATTGTATTAAAAACATTTCATGTAGCTGCTCGGTAAAACAACAGTGAAAGGTTAGCAGTTCTTTCATAGGGTTTTTGATTATTTTTTTTAGGTTTGGTTTGTTGCTAGTTCAATTCAGTGGTTTGCAGATATTTGCATTACATTGTTTGCAGGGTGATCAGCAACAACTGTCAAGCTTAGAATAAAAACACAAACCTCCAAAACCCATTTTTCATCCTGTAAATATTTGTTTGTTTCTCACATAACAGCAGTAACCATTGCTTGCAGCTACTGTTTTTGGAAGCTGTAAAAACAAAAATGCTCCCAGCCAGTGAGTGGTTACACCCTACATGATAAATGAACCCAGCAACAATTCAGCTTCTTGAAGAAACTAGCCTCATGGTCAAACACACTCAAAAGCTTGCATTTGTGCTCTACCCATCTTCTCGCTCTACTTTTGAAAGATGGTAGCCACTTCCCCACTGCCCTTCCTTCCCATAATCATGCCATGAACTATTCATACACCACAGCTAATCTGTGGCCAGCTAAGACTTCATGGTTATTGCTATGATGTACACCATGGCCATCTCCAACTCCAAAAGCACAGGTCTCTTCCTAGCTGTAGAACTTAAGGAGACTCTCTGTTACCAGTATGGTGGTCAATGACACACAGCTGGACCGTTCTGATTCCAACCAGCAGAGAGTGTGGGGCACTTACACATTTAGTCACTTTATTGCAATCCTCTACACACTGATTATTAATTATTATTATTATTGGTGGTGGTGGAAGGAATTGTTTTTGGGGGGTGTTATCCATTAGGTTCCAATCCAAAACTTTCCCACCTTTCCACGGACACATCTTCCCTCTTAGTTCATTTATAATGCTCCTTCAGGTAGCCAGAGGGGTTTGCCAGAGAGTGACTTGAGCTCAGTTTCCCCATGGGGGGCAGGGGAGAGGGTGTGATAATGCCAACTCCACAGCAGCTTTGTTCATTTGAGTACGTTTTATATTATGCCTTAATTAAATGCAAAAGAGTGCATGAATTAATTTGATCATATACTTTAATTAAAATGATTTAGCACTGTTACTAGGAAAAGTAAACCAAGATGTCTTGCACGTGGTACTTTTAAACAGATACTGCATGCTGCCAACTAGGGCTCTGACAGTGTTTCATACATCTGTGGCCCACATGGGAGCTCTGTCTGAGCATGTACGCAATTGGGCTCATTACAGGAGTAACTGGGTGAAGTTCTATGGCCCGGGCTATACGGGAAGTCAGCCTAGATTATCATAATGGTCCATGCTGGCCTTAAAACCTCTGACTCTTTAATGCAGCTGAACACACTGACAAGTGAGGTGGGGAGAAGCGCTGTTCAAAATCCCTCTGTCTTTCACTTTATCTGCTGGGATGCACAATAAAGAAGGATTTTGTGCCCAGAGATACTACTACTGATGGATAACCCCCTCATAGAGGGAGCACAAGATGTATCTTCACTGCAAAATTAACCCAGATGATCAGCAGCTAGGTCTGAACACCTGAGTTAGCTTAGCCCAAGTGTGAGCAGCCACACTGCAAAGCTACCCCAAGTTACTGTGTCCTCACTGGTGTAGTGCTCCCTTGTATGTGCCATGATGACTTCTTGGGGCACACCCCAGCATTCTTAGCACTGCAGCAAGCTGAACTGCTCTAAGATTCTTTCCCAATGTATTGTGGAGAAATTGTCTTTGTGCGTGCCTGGGGGGAATTGTTGGAAGGCATTGGAGGACTATCAGCACATGAGTGGTTTAGCCTGCATCCTCACTGCAAAGTAGATGGGTTACCAGCCCAAGTGGAAACCCCACTTGGGTTTTAGCCTCTAGCCCCAGCAAGGCCAACTAGTCCAGATTTAAAGCACCGCCAGACTTGGATGAGAGGTTTTTGTGAGTGGACTGGAGGGGGCTAGAGGCAACACCCAAGTAAGAGCACTAGCTAACTCTGCGTGTGAAGACATATCCACATACACACTGGGATACCAAAGCATGGCTCCTCCTTCTTGAAGGTGGAAATACTGCCCTCTTAAATGAACAGCAATGAACAGAGCATGGTATTGAAATTAAAATTGTTGTTTGTGGGAAGTTATTTTCTCGTGTTTCAGCAAAAATTTTGGAAAAACCCAATTTCCTAAAAAAAAAGTCAATGGAAAATTTTCAACCTGCTCTCGCAAATATTGATTTCTTTGCTCACATAGCTCATCCAAGTGTAGGCACCATTATGGTATCTATGAGAATGCTCATATGAGAGCAAATATTCTCCTTGGGTCAGGAAAATTGTAACAATAGGTTAATGAATATGTATAGACAGGACCAGTATATTGGTAGTGTTTTCCAGAGCCACACAAAAGACCCAGTTTGATTCCACTGCCATACAAGAGAACCCAATCTTTCACTTCCCTAGCAGTATGCCACAACACACCCAGTCTTTGGAGGAAAAGATAATAGCCAACAGTGGTCTTTCTGGCCAGTTAAGAAGAAGTACAACAGTGATGAGCTATGAATATGTAGCTAGTTTAGATAATATTGACTGGCTAAGTATAGAATCCTCCTCCAACCCCTCTGTTGGCTGGAAGAATGACAAGTGTCCCAAGGATGTGAAGGGAGAGTTAAAGATAGGAGCAGAGGATCATGTGGCGAGGCAATATGGGCTCCACAAACCACATGGGAAGTGGGAGGTGTATCACATACACACACCAGACAGCAGCAGCGACATGTTGGCAAACATTGAAAGTCAGAGAAAGAAGCACAGTCAATCAGAGGAGATGGAAAGACATCCTTTATTTCTGAGGTGCAATAAAGGCTGCTCCCTTGCTCACCTCCTTGACTGAAACCAAGGTGCCCTCTGCTGTGTCTGCCACGTAACTGTTTTAAACAGGACCCAGCAAACGTCAATCCAATAAATCCTTTCCCCTCACAAGTATCATTACTCTGCCTTGCACTGTATTGGCACATATACAAATGAGACTATGAAGGGACCCAAAACAGAGCCCCACTCCCATAGTGCTCTACTGTAGGGAGAAGGTGAGGTTAAAAGCCCAGAATGTGACAACTGTAAAGCTCAGTGGAAAGCTTTCTAAAGAAAGGTGTGTGTGTGTGTGTGTGTGTGTGTATATATGGACACATTTAAATGCATATTAAAAATAATTAAGTCTCTCACACCACATAAGCCTGGCTGAGTCATCCTCAGTATCTGGACCAATGGACTCATTAGCAGTGTCAAAAACATTCACTTTTGGGCTAATTATAGAAGTGCCACTAGCATAGGGTGACCAGACAGCAAATGTGAAAAATTGGGTAATAGGAGCCTATATAAGAAAAAGACCCGAAAATCAGGACTGTCCCTATAAAATCAGAACATCTGGTCACCCTACACTACGAGGCTGAACTTAAAGGGTCTGTCAGCATTTGAAATCTCCTTTTCAGGGCTTTTAGCTCAACTGCAAAAAATGGCCTCTCTATGGAAAGCTGGCACAAGAGGCATTCAGCCTGAAGTGGACATTGTATTTCTAACTGGCCTTGTCATTTGTACATTTTAAAAAGAAATAATATTTAAGAACTATCCAGTACATTTTGTTGCAAACTCAGAGATCTTGGTCTCTATCCCCGTATGCCATCCCTACTACCATGCCTCCTTCAGAGCCTGCCTTACAGTCCCTCATTCCCACAGCAGTCTCTCCTCCATTCATCCTCCCTCTCAGGTCTTCCCTCTCTATCCCTGCCACATTGCCCCATCCAAAGCACAGCCCTTCTTCCCATGATTACAAGTACTGTACTACTTCCTTCCAACCCCCATCAGGAGGTCTTGCCTTCCTCCTTCTCCTTGTGCAGTCTACACCTCTATCCTGGCTCTTTTATTTCCCTCATTCTCCCTTTACAAGTCCACTCTTCTTGAGTCAATACTGAATGAAACCCACCCCATAGCACAGTTTTCCTCTGTCTCCCTACCACAAAGTTCTTCTCTCATCATCTCACCAGTGTATGATTCTCCATCTCTATATCACAGTCCTTTTGCGCTTCAAATCCACATCACACATATCCCATCTCAGAGCATTACTCTTCCTCCCTCCTGTGGATATCCTTCTTACCTATATCTCTGGCACACAGTCTTATATTCTTCCATCCCTATCACATAGTGCATTCCTTTTCCATCCCCCGCCCCCATCACATGGTTCAGAATCTTTCCATCTCCATAGCTCAGTCCTTCCCTTCATAAGTCCACCCTGATCATGCCCTACTCACACCACGGATTTTTCTTTATCTATTCCTGCATCGGAAGTCCTTCCTCCCTCTCTTTTCTATTACATCCTTCCATTCCTATTACACAATCCTATCTTCCTCTTATTTAGTTCATTCCCAATTCATCTTCCCCCTTTTTCTTTCATCTGACTCTCCTTCCTTTCACACAGTCCTATTTGCTTTAGCCCTTAGCACATCTGGCCTTTCCTCCTATAATATCCATTAAGAGACCAAAGAGTTAGAAATTATTCTGTATTCTTTCTGTGTTTAATTTATATTTGAGGTGAGAGACCACAGTAAGGTCAATTGAGTCTTTTGGAAAATAGGACCAGTCTTCAGTAAAAAGGTTAATGCTGACCAGACACTTATCATTAACAACACAGGGGAAGGAACACAAGCCAAACAGAGAAAGAACAAGTTAAAGAATACTTAGATAAATTAGATATATTCAAGTCAGTAGAGCCTGATAAAATTTGAGGCAATTTGAGAACCCTGGCCTAGTGTAGGAGGGGAAGCTGTATACATGATATATTTAGATTTTAGTAGCAAAGAGTCCTGTGGCACTTTATAGACTAACAGACGTATTGGAGCATGAGCTTTCGTGGGTGAATACCCACTTCGTCGGATGCATGCAGCTCATGCTCCAATACGTCTATTAGTCTATAAGGTGCCACAGGACTCTTTGCTGCTTTTACAGATCCAGACTAACACGGCTACCCCTCTGATACTTAGATTTTAGTAAGGCTTTTGACACAGTCGCAAGTGACAGTCGCATAGGCAAACTAGGGAAATCTGGTCTAAATGAAATTATTATAAGGTGAGTGCCCAACTGGTTGAATAGTAGTTATGAATGGTTCACTGTCAAACTGGAAGGATGTATCTAGTGGGGTCCCACAGGGGTCTGCCCTGGGTCCAGTACTATGCAATATTTTCATTAATAACTTGGATAATAGAGTGGAGAGTATGCTTATAAAATTTGCAGGTGACACCAAACTGGGAGGGGTTGCAAGTACTTTGGAGGACAGGATTAGAATTCAAAAAGGCCTTGATAAATTGAAGAATTGATCTGAAATCAACAAGATGAAATCCAGTAGAGACAAGTGCAAAGTACTACACTTAGGAAGGAAAAATCAAATGCACACAGGGCCACCCAGAGGGGGTGCGCAAGTGGGGCAATTTGCCCCAGGCCCCAGGCCCCACAGGGGCCCCCACGAGAATATAGTATTCTATAGTATTGCAAATTTTTTTATGGAAGGGGCCCCCGAAATTGCTTTGCCCCAGGCTCCCTGAATCCTCTGGGCGGCCCTGAATGCACAACTACAAAATGGGGAATAACTAGCTAGGCGGTGTTACTGCTGAAAAGGACCTGGGGGTTATAGAGGGTCATAAATTGAATATGAGTTAACAATGAGATGCAGTTGGAAAAAAATCTAACATCATACTGGGGAGTATTAACAGGAGAGTTGTATGTAAGGCATGGGAGGTGATTGTTCTGCCCTACCAGGCACAGGTGAGGCCTCAGCTGGTGTACAGTGTCCAGATCTGGCTGCCACATTTTAATAAGGGTGTGGACAAATTAGAGAGAGTCCAGAGGAGAGCAACAAAAATGATAAAAGATATAGAAAACCTGACCTTTGAGGAGAGGTTAACAAGTCCAGACATGTTTAGTCTTGAAAAAAGAAGACTGAGGGGGTGGAGTGGGGGGACATGATAACAGTTTTCAAATATGTTAAGGGTGGTTACAAAGAGGATTATGATAAATTGTTCTACTTGCCCACTGAAGAGAGGACAAGAGGCAAAGGGCTTAATCTGTAGGAAGAGAGATTTAGGTTAGATATTAGGAAAAACTTTTAAGCTGCAGAATAGGCTTCCAAGGGAAGTTGTGGAATCCCCATCATTGGTGGTTTTTAAGGACAGGTTAAACAACTGTCAGGGATAGCCTAGGTTTCGTGGGTCCTGCCTCAGTGCAGGGGACTGGACGGTGGACCAGATGACCAGCCCTACATTTCTAGGATTCTATGTTTCATAGGCATCTAACAGCTTTCTAACAAGAGTGTATTAATTCTGGACATATTTTAGCTATGCTTGTAAACTAACATACATTGCTTTTTATGATACATCACACTGCTCTGTATCTTTCTCCACCCATCCCTGCCGCTAAGTGAAAATTACATGATTCATCTGCAGTGCAATTTGGCACCAAAATGTTTTAAAGAAATAAATCAAGGTGAAAAGTGTCAGTGATTAATTTACTGACACCATAACTGTGACATATGAAAAGAGCATTAAGCAATGCACCTAAGGCTCTACTCTATTACAATAAATTAAACATAAAGAAAAAAAGAGAATGGTTTCTGATGGGAGGAAATGTGCTCAAAATCAGACAGCAGGCCAAACTCAGCTCTCAGTCATATGTGTGAAAGCCTCATTGAAATCAATGAGAGCTGCAATCATACAACCAAGAGGAGATTTTGGCCCTCTGTCTCTTAACTACAGATCTAGTGTCACTGACAGCAGGATTTGGCCTTTTGCCACTAGTGTCACAGAAAGATTAAAAAACACACTTGTTTGATCAACTTAATATGATAATACAACTTATTGATGTTTGAGCTTTTGCTGTTATTAATAAAGCAGGATTTTAATGAAGAGTACCTGGGCTACCAAGCAAGTAAAAAACTTTGCCTCTGTAAAAATGGTGTGGTGTATTTGATTTTCTTATGACCTCAGTGGGACTAACTATGTGCATAAAGTTACTCTGATGTGTGATTGTAGAGTTGAGACTTACATTGGTATGTGGTATCCTACCTTCCTTTCCTGAGGTCAAATTGTTGGTGACTCATTTTTTTTTTTAAGTGGATCAATCACATGCCTGCTCTACAGTAACACGCCAAATCACGGTAGATTGTAATAGTGTCCCTGCAATAGAATGGTGCTTCTGTAGTAGCTTGAACCATGTACACAGAATACCGTAGTATGCTTTTTTTTTTTTTAAAGGCTGTTCGACTGGGTAAGGGTTTCCTGTTATTTTAGGAGGGGCTTCTGGGATCACCCATTTCCTGCTCCCAAGCACCTTGAAAGGCCAGTGTTGTAGTAACAGTCTCTCAGAAGGAAGCTGGATATGGTTCCTGCTGAAATCCATCAATGCTGCATTAGTCAGAAGTGTAGAAGGCAAGTGCCCTTTTTACCTTTCCCACCATCCTCGCCCCCAGCCAGGGCTGACTGAGTCCTGGTCTACACTTAAAATTTAGGTCGACATAGCTATGTCACTCAGGGATGTGAAAAATCTACACCGCTGAGTGCGGTAGCTCTGCCAACCTAACTCCTGGAGTAGACACAGCTAGGTGCTTCTGTCAACCTAGCTACTGTCGTCCAAGGAGGCGGAGTTCCTACACTGACAGAAAATCCCCTTCCATCCATCTAGGCTGCATCTCTGCCCCGTAGTAGACATTCAGGCTCGGGCTGGAGCCCAGGCTCTTGGATCCTGCACTCCAGCCCTAACATCTACATTGCAATTTGATAGCTCTTCAGCCTAATCCCTGCAAGCCTGTGTCAGTTGACTTGGGCCAGCCACAGGTTTTTTATTGCAGTGTAGACATACCCCCAGTGTCTCTCTCTCTCTCTCTCTCTCTCTCTCTCTTCTAAATAGCAAGCGTTGGAAACCTAACAATAAATAGTAATATTCTCTCTAGGTACTTATTGTGACGCTCTGTACCTTGTGGGAATACCCTACACCCCCATGTTCATCTTTATAAAGTGATTGTGTGGTATCCAATGCAAAGTTTGTCATGTTGGGTGTCTTCGGAAGGCTCATAATGCACTGAGCACTGTTGTTATAGTGATGTTATAGTAATTGTTACAGTAAGGTTATAGTAAGATTATAGGTTATAATTTCATGTATATAGTTATGTGGCTGAAAATGTATCCTCATGGCTTAAAGCAAGCACAGGCAAAAACTCTCCAAGAGCAGAGAGGCAGTTCATACCTTATCAGGGCATGGATGGGACAACCCCAGCCCAACCTCACAGGAACAATGAACACTGGCTTAGGCAGCAACAAAAGAATCTGTTAGACCCTCAAGGGAGTCACCCCCTTCCTTTGTCAGTTTGGGACTGCGATGAGGTAATGCTCACCTGACTCTGAAGTGGGGGGGTGCAAAGCCAAGAGGAAAGAAAGGACATGATAAATGGAGAGACATTTTGCCATGCTCTCTCTCTTCCACCTACATCTACAGCAAGCGACTGAAGCTCTGATCAAAGGGGAAAGCCTGACTGAAAAGTAACCAGCCAGCCTGTGGTGAGAAACATCTAAGTTTGTAAGGACATTGAAAGTGTTAAGGTCAGCTTAGAATGTGTTTTGCTTTTATTTCATTTGACCAAGTCTGACATGTTATGCTTTAACTTATAATCACTTAAAATCTATCTTTATAGTTAATAAATCTGTTTGTTTATTCTACCTGAAGCAGAGTGTTTGGTTTGAAGTGTGTCAGAGACTCCCTTTGGAATAACAAGCCTGGTACATATCAATTTATTTGTTAAACTGACAAACTTATATAAGCTTGCAGCGTCCAGCGGGTATTACTGGACACTGCAAGACGGAAGTTCCTAGGGTTGTGTCTGGGACCGGAGATATTGGCTAGTGTCATTCGGTTGCACAATCCAAGGAGCAGCTTACATGCCAGAGGCTGTGTGTGAACAGCCCAGGAGTGGGGGTTCTCACAGCAGAGCAGGGTAAGGCTGGCTCCCAGAGTCAAGGATTGGAGTGGCCTAGCAGATCACTGGTCCAGACAACACCAGAGGGGAACGTCACACTTATATTGCCCCTATTTGCATAGAATCCAAATATCATTCTCAATATCTTTGGTGTATTTATCCTCACAACACCTCCCTGACACAGGGATGTGCTACTATCTGCATTTTACAGATTGGGAATGGAGGCACAGTATTCCAAATCCTCAACGCTATTTAGGCTCTTAATGTCCATTGAAATGAATGGAAGTTAGGTGCCTAAATACTTCTGAGGATCTGGGCCAGAGAAACTAAAGTGACCAAGGTCACACAGAAAGTCTGTGGCAGGAACTGAACCCAGATTTTAGGACTCCCAATCTATCCTTATTCCCAATATTGTATTCATTCTGAAGCACCCCATAGGACTTCAAAAACTAGATACTCTGCTTACCAGAATCATGTTATTCAACCTGTCAAATGCAGCTGCCTCTGGGGTGGAACACAGCAGCAGTGTAAGTCAATTTAGTTACATATGCACACTCTGTAAAACATCAAACTTGGTACAATTACTTTGTCTTGATCGAAACAGGCAATCACCATGGAAGTTACAAATGTTTCACAGCCTGTTTATAAGAAGTGTCATTGTCTCCCCAGCCATTCTTATCAGCTGTCCTCATAAGCAAGCATATTTTTCAGATAGTTATAATTTTTATGGTTCAAACCAAAGAGACTAGGAGCACAGATGCTGAACAAATGTGCCCGTCTCATACATCCAGGGCCGGCTCCAGGGTTTTGGCCACCCCAAGCAGCCAAAAAAAAAAAAAAAAAAAAAGCCACGATCGCAATCGCGATCTGCGGCAGCAATTCGGCGGGAGGTCCTTCTCTCCCAGGCGGAGTGAGGGACCGTCCGCCGAATTGCCGCCGAATACCTGGACGTGCCGCCCCTCTCCGGAGCCGCCGCCCCAAGCACCTGCTTGAGAAGCTGGTGCCTGGAGCCAGCCCTGCATACATCCCATTTCTGTTGTGCTTCATTTGTTACAAGCACAGTACAAGAATGAAATAAGTAACCTACTCTACAACCATGGGAAGTGGGTGGACAAGTACTATTATCCTTATTTTACAGATGGGCAAACTGAAACAGAAATGAAGTGAGATGCCCAAGGTCACATCCCAAGGTATGGCCAGAGCTCGTTCCTCCACACTACAGTGAGGACTTGTACAGTACTAGGAAAATTAGGATCCTTGCTCCAATATCATTAGAGCTCCACAAGTGGAGCCTGTAGTGTCGACAGGATTCAGGTCTTTTTTCCAGAGTGTCAGCCATCCCTCAAAGCTCAAAAAAGCTTTTCCATAGTTGATATTTAGAATGGCCAGACATAAAATTCCCTCCAGAAATTTCAGCTTTGCACAGTACACAGTCAGTGTTAGCAGGGTTACTCTAACTCGCTGAGGAAAAACTCCCAAACACCACCTCTCTCTATCGCATTATAGTACTTGATCGGCATCCTCCACTATTTTGTTTGCCAGAAATTTCTTTTGGACTTCAATTGTATTGTCTCTGCTGAGGAGGACAGCTGACAGACAGGCACATATTTATGCATTTGTATTATTGGTTTGAGCACTGCTGACACCTAGTGATTAAAATGGAGACGTGCATAAGACAGCAAGGGAAGGAGGGATCAAGGGAGTGTGGGTAAGGGAAAGGAAGGGGCCAGGAAGTCTGAAGGCTCAGTGTGCAGACTCAGCACTGGGGTATGAAGGCTGGAATCAGAAGATACTGGGCCAGGTTCTGCAGAGCAAATATCAGGAGGTACCACACAGAGCAAGGTGTAGGGAAGAGGGGAGAAGGTGACTTTAAGCTCCCTTTGTGCCTCGCAGATCCTGGGCTGCTTCAGGACACAGCCTCCAGCACAATTTAGAGCAGTCTCAGGGGCTGCTCTTATTTCTAGCAGCTTCACTACAGCTGCCAACATAGGCTGCATTTCAGCCACTCTCCCTCCTGCCCCAACCAGCCTCCCAGTTGACCTTCACGCTGTCCCTCTAGTGGATGGTTTCTCCAGGGACTCTTGCCTTCAGAGCAGCATGAAGGGGCCTTAACAAGGGATAGAACATGATCCACTGACCTCTGCGCCGTGAATCATTGGAATTGGAAGACTTGGGGTTAATAGCTTACGTTCAGAACAGCTCAAGCCAGCTGCGCCAGATTGCACACATTTAGAGGCATGCTAACCGTTGAGGGTAGGATTTTCAAAAGCGTTCACTGCTCTAACTCTGCTCACAATGTCGTTACTGGTAGCACTCCCATTGACTTCACTGGCCTCACTCTGCTCCCAACACTGTGAGATTTTGAAAACCCCACTCTTCCCGAAAGCACAGAAGTAGTAAACAAGTAAACCCATTGTACCCAGATACTTGGGTTTGCGATGATCGGGAGAGCCGCATGGTGACTTGCCTGCCTGGTGCGAAGGTTGCGGATCTCTCAAGACATCTAGATAGACTTATGTGTAGTGCTGGGGAGGAACCGGTGGTCATGGTACATGTAGGTACCAACGACATGGGGAAGGACAGGAGAGAGGTCCTGGAGGCCAAATTTAGGCTGCTAGGTAAGAGTTTGAAGTCCAGAACCTCCATGGTAGAATTCTCTGAAATTCTCATGCAGGGCCAGTTAGACAGGCAGAACTACAGGGTCTCAATGCGTGGATGAGACGATGGTATAGGGAGGAGGGGTTTAGATTTATTATAAACTGGGGAAGCTTTTGGGAAAGGGGGAGCTTATACAGGAAGGATGGGCTCCACCTAAACCAAAGTGGAACCAGATTGCTGGCGCTTAAAATTAAAAAGGTCATAGAACAGTTTTTAAACTAAGGGCTGGGGGAAAGCCGACAGGAGTGGAGGAGCACGAGGTTCGGACATCTCTTAGGGGAGGATCTATAAATGGAGATTCCCTATATCTTAATAAGGAGGCGAGGATGGAAAATGATAAAATACAGGGAGGATATGATGAGAAACAGTCAAATGAAAAAAAGTCCCATTCAATTACGTCATGCAATTGGGGAATAGGGGACAGCCAAAAAATGACAAGTTTTTAAAATGCTTATATACCAATGCTAGAAGTCTAAATAATAAGATGGGTGAACTAGAGTGCCTAGTATTAAATGAGGATATTGATATAATAGGCATCACAGAAACCTGGTGGAATGAGGATAATCAATGGGACACAGTGGTACAAAATATATTGGAAGGACAGAACAGGTCGTGCTGGTGGGGGAGTGGCACTATATGTGAAAGAAAGTGTAGAATCAAATGAAGTAAAAATCTTAAATGAACTAAATTGTACAATAGACTCTCTATGGATAGTAATTCCATGCTTGAAAAATAAGAATATAGCAGTAGGGCTATATTACAGACCACCTGACCAGGATGGTGTTAGTGACTCTGAAATGCACAGGGAGATTACAGAGGCTATTAAAATTAAAAACTCAGTAATAATAATGGGGGATTTCAACTATCCCCATATTGACTGGGTACATGTCACCTCAGGACAGGATGCTGAGATAAAGTTTCTTGACACCTTAAATGACTGCTTCTTGGAGCATCTAGTCTGGAACCCACAAGAGGAGAGGCAATTCTTGATTTAGTCCTAAGTGGAGCACAGGATCAGGTCCAAGAGATGAATATAGCTGGACCGCTTGGTCATAGTGACCATAATATAATTAAATTTAACATCCCTGTGGCAGGGAAAACTCCACAGTGACCCAACACTGTAGCATTTAATTTCAGAAAGCAGAACTACACAAAAATGAGGAGGTTAGTTAAACAGAAATGAAAAGGTACAGTGCGAAAAGTAAAATCCCTTCAAGCTGCGTGGAAACTCTTTAAAGACACCACAATAGAGGCTCAACTTAAATGTATACCCCAATTTAAAAAACATAGTAAGAGAACCAAAAAAGAGTCACCGTGGTTAAACAACAAAGTAAAAGAAGCAGTGAGAGGCAAAAAGGCATTCTTTAAAAAGTGGAAGATAAATCCTAATGAGGAAAATAGAAAAGAGCATAAACTCTGGCAAATGAAGAGTAAAAATATAATTAGAAAGACCAAAAAGAGAATTCGAAGAACAGCTAGCCAAAGACTCCAAAAGTAACAGCAAAACATTTTTTAAATATATCAGAAGCAGAAAGCCTGCTAAACAACCAGTGTGGCACTGGACGATCGAGATGCTAAAGGAGCACTCAAAGACGATAAGGCCATTGTGGAGAAACTAAATGAATTCTTTGCATCGGTCTTCACTGTTGAGGATGTGAGGGAGATTCCCAAACCTGAGCCATTCTTTTTGGGTCACAGATCTGAGGAACTGTCCCAAATTGAGGTGTCATTAGAGGAGGTTTTGGAACAAATTGATAAACTAAACAGTAATAAGTCTCCAGGACCTGATGGTATTCATCCAAGAGTTCTGAAGGAACTCAAATGTGAAATTGCAGGACTACTAACTGTCATCTGTAACCTATCATTTAAATCAGCTTCTGTACCAAATGACTGGAGGATAGCTAATGTGATGCCAATTTTTAAAAAGGCTCCAGAGGTGACCCTGGCAACTACAGGCCAGTAAGCCTCACTTCAGTACCGGGCAAATTGGTTGAAACTATCGTAAAGAACAAAATTGTCAGACACATCGATGAACATAATTTGTTGGGAAATAGTCAACATGGGTTTTTGTAAAGGGAAATCATGCCTCACCAATCTACTAGAATTCTTTGCGGGGGTCAACAAGCATGTGGACCAAGGAGATCCAGTGGATATAGTGTATTCAGATTTTCAGAAAGCCTTTGACAAGGTCCCTCACCAAAGGCTCTTAAGCAAAATAAGCAGTTATTGGATAAGAGGGAAGGTTCTCTCATGGATTGGTAACTGGTTAAAAGATAGGAAACAAAGGGTAGGAATAAATGGTCAGTTTTCAGAATGGAGAGAGGTAAATAGTGGTGTCCCCCAGGGATCTGTACTGGGCCCAGTCCTATTCAACATATTCATAAACAATCTGGAAAAAGGGGTAAACAGTGAGGTGGCAAAATTTGCAGATGATACAAAACTACTCAAGATAGTTAAGACCCAGGCAGACTGTGAAGAGCTACAAAAGGATCTCATAAAACTGGGTGACTGGGCAACGAAATGGCAGATGAAATTTAATGTTGATAAATGCAAAGTAATGCACATTGGAAAACATAATCCTAACTATACATATACAATGATGAAGTCTAAATTAGCTACCACCACTCAAGAAAGAGACCTTGGAATCATTGTGGATAGTTCTCTGAAGTCATCCACTCAATGTGCAGCGGCAGTTAAAAAAAGTGAACAGAATGTTGGGAATCATCAAGAAAGGGATAGATAATAAGACAGAAAATATCATATTACCTCTATATAAATCCATGGTACGCCCACACCTTGAATACTGCATGCAAATGTGGTCGCCCCATCTCAAAAAAGATATATTGGAATTGGAAAAGGTTCAGAAAAGGGCAACAAAAATGATTAGGGGGAGCCTATACAGAGCTTCCGTATGAGTAGAGATTAATAAGACTGGGACTTTTCAGCTTGGAAAAGAGGCGACTAAGGGGGGATCTGATAAAGGTCTATAAAATCATAAGTGGTATAGAGAAAGTAAATAAGAAAGTGTTATTTACTCCTTCTCATAATACAAGAACAAGGGGCCACCAATTGACATTAATAGGTAGCAGGTTTAAAACAAACACAAGAAAGTATTTTTTCATGCAACACTTTGTCAACCAACCGTGCCGGAAGGTGTTGTGAAGGTCAATACTATAACGGGGTTCAAAAGGGAGCTAGATAGATTCATGGAAGATAGGTCCATCAATGGCTATTAGCCAGGATGGGCAGGAATGGTGTCCCTAGCCTCTATTTGTCAGAAGCTGGGATTGGGTGACAGGGCATGGATCACTTGATGATAACCTGTTTGTTCATTCCCTTTGGGGCACCTGCCATTGGCCACTGTCAGAGGACAGGATACTGGGCTTGATGGACCTTTGGTCTGACCCAGTATGGCCGTACTTATGTTCTGGTGTCTCTCTATCTAAGATACTCGTCTGGCCCCCCACACCACAGTGTCTGAGTACCTCACAATCATTTACGCTCCCAACACACCTGTGAGGTAGGGATGATGTCCCATTTTACAGACAGAGAGCTGAGGCACAGAGCGACAGAGAGTACTTCCACAAAACAATAAAAAACTCACCGCTCTTAGTCGCATAGCCTGGGTCAATTGACTCAGGCTCTCAGGGCTCAGGCTTTGGGTCTACAAATTACAGTGCAGACGTTTGGTTCAGAGTGGAGCCCAGACTCCGAGACCCTCCCTCCCTGCTGGGTTTCACAGCCTGGGCTCCAATCCAAGCCCAAACATCTACACCTCAATTTTCAGCCCCGCAGCCTGAGCCCTGCAAGCCCAAATCAGCTGAACCAGGCCATGACGCGAGTCTTTTATTGCAGCATAGACGTACCCTTAGTGACTTTCCCAAGGTCACAGAGGACATCAGTGGTGGAGCAGGGAATTGAAGCTAGGTCTTTCAAGTCCTAGTCTAGTGTCCTAACAACTGGCACAGCTTTTCTCAAGCTAATAACACCAGGGACAAAAAAATTCTCAGTTATGTCCCCTCAAGAATATTAATACTGTGTATCCTGTCTAGAAGGCCTTATCAAGGATATCACAATAACAGATCTCTCTGAGTGCTCCTTCTCAGGTGTCAGGCCTTATGCTTTTACTTCTCCTGGGTGGAATCATGCAATTTTCCTACTCTTAGACTGGGCCTTGGCTACAGGACACTGTATCAACCTTGCTTACCCAGTATATTCTGACTGGGTTCAGCATTAGCAGTTCTTTGCTTTGGGAGTCTGTGAATCGAGTGACCAGATAGCCTTCTTATAACCCAACAAATCCTAACAGTAGGAACAAACCATAACATAAGAAAAGCATTTTAAAACGTCATGGTGTACCATCACCACCTTATGTTAGCATAGGAAGGCTTAACTTCTTCAGACATCCCCAGCAGGTGAGGTATGTGTGTGTGTGAGAACAGCTTCCGTTCACAGGGCAGCATTCAGCCATAACATTCAGAGAGAGAAAGGGACACTTTTTATCCAGTGAGAATTCCTTTGTACACTGCACTGCACTTATGTTTGCTGAGAGGTACGTGACTATTGATTCACATGCAGCTCAAGTGCAATAATTCCAGATACAGTTCTTAGGATTCTCCTCTCATTTACATCAATGTAAATCAGGAGAAACTGCACTGAAGTTAGTAGGCTTACAATGGCGTAAATGAAAGGAGAATCAGAGCCTTACCCCATAACATATCATCATTAATCTATTTAAAAGCAAACACAAATCTCATAAAACATATTTAAAATTTTTTTAAAAGATACTTTTCCCCCAGTGGGATTTAGAAGTCTGGCCAAAAAGGTCCCACTAGAAAAGAAGAGGAAGGTTTGGTGTTGTCCTAGTGGTACCACAGATTCCCCCCATCATATTCAGTCTGTACAAAGAGTGTGTGATTCACGTCTAATTTGGTCAAGCTATTCCTGGTCTGCTATGTTGTGGTCGACTATATTCTTCCATTCAATCCTAGGGTTAGATTCTGCTCTCCAATACACTAGTATAAATCCCAAGTCATTCCACTGACTTCACTGGGGTTACTGCAGAGTTTCATGAATTGTTTCACTAATTATCATCCCCACAGCTTACCAGTTTTCCCCCCTGTTCATTTAAACTGCATGAAGCATCCGTTTTGCCTTGAACGTTCCTTCAGTAACAGTCCTCTCTCATTCTTAAGGTTCACTTATAGCAATTAAAAACTAGCAGGCATCCTTGGCTCCACGGCACAGCAGATACCTGTCATCAGAAATGGCCTGGGAATTTTTAGTACAGGGAATGGCTGTTCTTGTGTGAAATGGTGTTGATAAATGAGAAGCAAGCAATGCCTCTGGAGAAGCCAGTACTGTCCACATCCTGTCATGGAAGCATCCCAAGTAAGCACTCTGGAGTACAACAGAACCTGAAATCTTTGCAGTCTGTCATGTCAATTCACAAAGGCTGTGGACATGCTACGTACAAATCATTCGCATCTCACTGTCTTATGGCCCTCCTTTCCTCCTCACACAAAAAAAGATTAGCTTAATATTTTCAAAATTTCAATGATTACCTTGATTATTACACTAATATAACACAAGGCCACGGGGGGGCACCATTGCTTTTCTTATTAAAAGAACAGATTTTGTGCACACAGGGCAGCATTCAGCCATAATGTGCACATGCCCATGTGTTCACACGAGCATGCATGCGGAGTATACGTACATTTGAATGAAGGCACCATATGGAGGGAATAGATTTGCTGGAGGATAAATTAGATTTTTTTTCTCGAAAAGGCCACTAACCCAGCTATCCTCACACATCACTGAAATGTACATGTCAATCCAGCTATTTAATGGACAAGGATGAATATGCTTTTTAATTGCACCATCATGTTAGGTATCTTTCAGTTCATTTCCAGCCAGGTAATTTATACCAATAAAGCCTGAAATGGATTGGATCCTTAGAAATCACCTCTTTCCTCCAGGTGATATTATGCGAGTTGAGTTCATCTGAGGTGCTCAGGTTAACATAGCTCTGATTTGATCACAACATGGTGTGTGTGTGTGTGTGTGTGTGTGTGAAGGGAGGTTGAAGGCAGAATATTCTCAGTGAAGGGGTCTTGTTTATGGAATTTCCTTCCCACCTTACTACATGAAAGCATGAATCCATTGACCAAGTCTCATCTGTCAGTGGCTTATTTTTCTGAGTAGGGAGGGATTGGTAGCTGTGTGGAGATGTTAGAAGAATTTGGGGGGAGGGGAGAGGATGTGGTGGAATTTAGAGAGTTTATTTTATTCTCATTTATTTTTGGAAAACATTGGTTCATGCTGCTATTGTAGCTTTTATACTACTTGTGTATGTTCCTTGAACACTGGAAGAGCATGTTTTTGAAAGGAGTACATTTGAAAAACAATCTGAGGGGATAATGTCATGGATTTTCATGGATTTTTGTCTTTGTGAAAGAGTGTAAGACGTTATGGTGGAGAGTCCCTGAGAAAATCAGCACATCTCACTGTGACTGGTCTGTCATCTGGTGTATCAATGGGTCTGAGCTGAATCATTTGCCTAGTTTAGAGTCCTTGGGCCAAATTCATTCCTGGTGTAGCATTCTAAATGAAAATACTGGGGGCCGGGACCACATCTCCCTTCGAAGCGCACTGACCATGACCAATAAGTAACAAGAATGCTGCTATGACCACCATGTTTTACGAAATACATTTATCTCGCACACAATTTTACTGAATATAAAGGTTCTGTCTGTGGTAGCAATGAAGGGCCTAGATGAGACTTGATTGGTTTATTCCTCTCCAGCTTACCACACACACACACACACACACACTGTTTAAACCCCAGATGGGAGCAGATGGGCCTAGCAAAGCTGCAAATATATCAGCCATAGGAGCCACTGCAGAATAGTATCAGGTGTTCCTAGGTGCTGAACATCTGTGTCCAAAGCTCCTAATGGCCTGAGGAATCCAAGTGTGGATTCCAAGAGGAACGAAACGTGACTCTGTCATAACTATGAAGGGAAGGGTAACAGCTCTCTGTGTACAGAGAC
>NW_020664463.1:15990803-16029751 GCF_002925995.2 Terrapene triunguis | reverse complement strand
CCCTACATTTGAACCCTACAGTTCAAAGTGGGGATCCAGCCTTGACAGACTCGTTCATGGAAACACAGAGGACCTAGCCCTGAAAATGTATTTACATTTTATCACAAGCATCTCATAACTATATGGGTCTCGTAGATTTTAAAACTAGAAGGGACCATTATGATCATCTAGTCTGATGTGGAAAAAAGGATGCCACAGAGAGCAAATGATGGTTTTGAATCACTGACCTGTAGGTTACACTGCTCTACAGCCAAAATGCTTCTGAAATAAATGTAGTCAAACTTTACTAATTCTTGGTCACTGAGAACGAAAATGATGCTTAAAATTGTTGATTGGCTCTAGTTTTCAAGATATGCTATTGGGTCAGTATATACGACCCTTGACTTTGGAATGGCGGAGGATAAGTGAGTTATAAAGGGAAGGGATCTCAATTTAAACCAGAAATGACTAAAATACATCTTTGACTGGATCTATGAATAAATCTATGACTGGGTTTGGACAGTACTTGCTTTTTAGGCAAAACAATGAATGATGCAATCTGAAGCTGGTATTGCGTCATACATGATATGAATTGCATCATGTTATTCCTAGAAGTCATGGATGATGCAATTATAACGAAGCTTACATCACTCTGCTGAACAAATTGCCCTATATCAGCTCTAGAAATCATACAGTGTCGTGCTCTCGTATTTGTCAGTGTTTGATTTTGCAAAGGGACACATTTCTGTTTAGCCAAAGTGAGCAGAGGTGCCTCGTACTTGTGTGAACAGTGCAGATAACTTCTGCTATGTTTGTGGTGAAGTGACTTTTGCATCGCAAAAGCGCAGTATAACCACTATGGTTAAGAAAGCCTATCACCTTTATTTTGGCTGCAAAATTGGAGATCAGGACAAGAGGTGGGCCCCACACATATGCTGCAACACTTGTGCAACAAATCTTCGCCAGTGGTTGAACAGGAAAAGAAAATCTATGCCTTTTGCAGTGCCAATGATTTGGACAGAGCCAACAGATCATACCAGCAATTGTTACTTCTGCATGGTGCCTCCAGTTGGGAAAGGTGTGTCAAAGAAGAAAAAGTGGACTGTGCATTATCCAAACATTCCATCAGCTATATGCCCAGTACCCCACGGAGAAGGACTGCCAGTTCCTGATGCACCAGAATCATTCTCACTTGAGTCAGACGAGGAAGAGGAAGAGGATGAAACTTCTGGTCCTGAACCATCAATGTCACAGGACCCACATTTTCTCCCATCCTCCTCCTCTGAACCACACCTCATAACACAAGGTGAACTGAATGACCTTGTCAGGGATTTGGAACTACCCAAGAGTAAGGCAGAGCTGTTGGGCTCCAGACTACAGCAGTGGAATCTCCTGGCAGGTGATGTTAGGGTTTCCATGTTCCGTGACCGTCAAAAGGATCTTGTCCCATTCTTCTTCATGGAAGGTGATCTTGTAGCCTGCAACAACATCGATGGTGTGATGGCAGCCCTCAACATCGTTCATGATCCAGATGAGTGGAGACTGTTCATTGATTCATCGAAGACGAGTCTTAAAGCTGTTTTACTGCATAATGGCAATGTTTTGCCATCAATTCCAGTTGGTCATGCAGTCCATATGAAGGAAACCGAAACCTATGACAACATGAAACAACTTTTGAGGTGCATAAACTATGACCAACATCAGTGGCAGCTTTGTGGCGATTTGAAGGTTGTTGCTCTCTTGCTTGGTCTGCAGACTGGATACACAAAGTACTGCTGTTTTCTCTGCGAATGGGATAGTCGTGCAAGAGATTCCCACTACATCAAGAAAGATTGGCCACTCCAACAGTCATTGGAGCCTGGGAGGAAAAGTGTTCAGCATCCACCACTTGTTGAATCAAGGAAGATTTTGTTACCACCCTTACACATCAAGCTGGGTCTGATGAAGAACTTTGTCAAGGCCATTGACAAAACACAAGCAGCTTTCAAGTACCTCCGTGGAAAATTTCCAAGGTTAAGTGAAGCTAAGATAAAGGAAGGTGTCTTTGTTGGTCCTCAGATTCGTGAACTTCTTCGAGATGATGCCTTTGACCATGCACTGCGTGGCAAGGAAAAGACGGCATGGAAAGCCTTCCAGTTAGTGGCAATAAATTTTCTCGGAAACAACAAGGCAGACAACTACAGGTTGTTGGTGGAAAACCTCCTCAAGGCATACAAAAGCCTTGGTTGCAACATTGTGACAGTGTACCCCATAAGGCTTTATGGGGAGGGGGTGCTTATAAATGTATGTATGACATAACTGGAATATGTTTTGTGCTGCCTGTGCCAGGTAACATATCTCCGTAAAAGTTATGGACTACTATATCTATTCATCCTATTTGTATATATATATATAATTTTCTACTTGAGGTTAAGAATATGGGCTGTATGCTTGCTTGGTTTCTAAGTAAGCTTTGGGAGGCATTTGGTCAGCTTCTTTAGGAAGGAATTCGCCAGGTTAAGTACATGATCAGGAAACACTTGGGGAACAATGCATCTTGGAATGCTCCAATCCACATAAGAAGTCTTCCTGGAGACATGCAAGATACCATGTGGACAATGGCTTCAGCCTGTAAAGACTGAGTCATGCAGGGACATGTGACTTGCCCAGGTGACTCCAGAACTCCATCTTGGAGCTGGACTTTGCATAGGAGGGAGGAGGGGGGTCTCCTCCCACAAGAGAGAGTCTATTTAAACCTGGGGGAGACCCCTCCAGGTGGTCTTCAGCTGGCTAAAGAAGGAGCCTCTCCACCCCCCCAGGATGCTTGAAGGAAACTGAAACAAGAGACAGTAACTACAGGGGTTGTGAGAGATTGCTGGACCCAGGCTAAAGGGAGATTAGCCTGTAAAAGGGAGCATTCTGGAACTGGTGAGGAACTTATCTGTATTTAGTTTGATTAGGCATAGATTTGCGCATTTTATTTTATTTTGCTTGTGACTTACTTTGTTCTGTCTGTTACTACTTTGAACCACTTAAATCCTACTGTCTGTATTTAATAAAATCACTTTTTATTTAGTAATTTATTCAGAGTATGTATTAATACCTGGGGGAGCAAACAGCTGTGCATATCTCTCTATCAGTGTTATAGAGGGCGAACAATTTATGAGTTTGCCCTGCATAAGCTTTATGCAGGGTAAAACGGATTTATCTGGGTTTAGACCCCATTGGGAGTTGGGCATCTGAGTGCTAAAGACAAGCACACTCCTGTGAGCTGTTTTTGGGTAAACTTGCAGTTTTGGGACAAGTGATTCAGACCCTGAGTCTGTGTTGGAGCCAGACAGGAGTGGCTGGCTCAGCAAGACAGGGTGCTGGAGCCCTAAGCTGGCAGGGAAAACAGAAGCAGGGGTAGTCTTGGCACATCGGGTGGCAGCTCCCAAGGGGGTTTCTGTGATCCAACCCGTCACAAACATGTCACTAAAGATACATTTTTTGCACTCTCATCTAGATTTTTTTCCACCGAACTGCGGAGCAGTGAGCGACGAGCACGGTGAGCGATTTCACCAGAACATTGCAACAATGGAGAAACGCTATCAGGGCAAATGGAGCCCATCAATGCTTGCAGACTATTGCTGGACAGTGACAAGAGATGCTCCATTTAATGAATACAAGAGACAAGCCAAGAAGCACCGAGTAGACACTGAATAGGACTAAACTATGTACAGAATAGTTTTTTGCCTTTTGTTTCATAATAAATTTTATTTATATAACCCTTTTGCTGATTTTTAAAGTGTTACATAAACAGGACAGGTGAAATATTATCATGTAAAGCAACCATAAACACATGAAAAGACCTAGGTTTACAATTTATGACTAAAACTCTACTATCTACACAATATACATAGACATAAAATGTAAAAACTTAAATATCTTAGAAACAGTAGCCAATCGGTTGTTTTAATTGTCATATTTGAATTCAGCACATCAAAATACATAATAAATAGCACATTTTATCTCTGAAGCAGACGACTTCTCAAAAATTGTAGACCAGTGTTATGAGCCCAGCATGCTTCTCCTGCACCACTTCATTGTTGCTTGGGGGGAGGAGGGAGTGCGAGACACAATGGTTTCAGGTGATAGGCTGCTGAAACATACAGATTGTGGCCATGACTGAAACCAATGTCCAGAAATTAGCTTTGTAATCCTTCAAACTAGAGCTGGGAAAATACCCGATTGTTTGGTTCAGTGGCCAGATAAAAAAAAAATGGTTTATTTTAAACAAAACTGAATATTTTCAGTTTCTCAGCAAAATGAAAAACTGAAAACATTTTGGTCGGGTGGCGCAAAATGTTTTGAATGTCAATTTGAAATGCCAGTTTCAAAATGAAATGTCGAAACAAAATTTCGATATTTCCGAATTATCTTCCAGAAGTTTTTCTTTTTCTTTTTCCCAAAACTATTTGTCAAACCCAAAGAGAGTTCGTGAATAGTTTTGGTGCCCTGAAAAATGTATCTTTCAGCAAATTTACTATTCTCTGAAAAAATGTCAGCCAGTTCTACTTCACAGTAAACAAGCTTAAGGATGTGATCCTATTCAACCTCAGGAGGCATCTCATTCTCCATTAAGGGACAAGTCTTGACTGAATTCCTCACCTGAGTAGTCCAATCGTGGACTGCTCAAACAAGTAAAGCAAGCAGTATTCAGCAGCAAATGTGCACATGATGAACATATTGCATATGCTAAGAAAGAAGAGTCTTTAGAAAGTAACTTCAACCTATGTATTAGGAAGCCACAACCATGGCTGTTGTTGATTTACAATAAAGATTCTAGAGGGCTGAGTCTTCAGCTAGTGTAAATGAACATAATTCCATTAAAGTTATAGGAGCTATGCCAATTTACGCAAGGTTAGCCTCAGACCCTATAGGTCCTTTCATCCCAAAGGATCACCAAATGCTTTACAAGCTATAAATCAGAATCACTTCCTCTATCTCTGAAATGCAGACCCCTTTATGATGGATGCAACAGCTGTTAAATAGCATATAACACCACCAACCAAGAGTTTAGGACAGGAAGTGAAAAAGACTATAGTAACTGCAGGGGAAAGTTTAGGTAAGCAAAATATGATTAGCTAAATTCCAGTTTCACTTACAGCAGTGCCATCCCAGTGACTTCAAAGGAGTTGCTCTTGCTTTACCCTGGTATGAGTGAGAGGAGCATCACACTAAAGGCTTTTCACAGTACTTCACCAATAATCTCAATTTTAATTTCCCAGTGGATAAATGGAAATTCTCCATTCTCAGACATCTTTGGCTTTCTGAGTCCCATTTCTGAGTGGAATCAGTCACAACTGATCTTAAAGATTTCACACACAGAAAAAGACCAAGTTAGAAAAAACATTTAACTAGGGCTGTCAAGTGATTAAAAAAATGAATCACGATTAATCGCACAGTTAAATGATAATAGAATACCATTTATTTAAATATTTGTGAATGTTTTCTACATTTTCAAATATATTGATTTCAATTACAAAACAGAATACAAAGTGTACAGTGCTCACTTTATATTTATTTTTATTAGAAGTATTTGCACTGTAATAAAACAAAAGAAATAGTATTTTTCAATTCACCTCATACAAGTACTGTAGTGCAATCTCTTTATTATGAAAGTTGAACTTACAAATGTAGAATACCAAAAAACTGCATTCAAAAATAAAACAATGTAAAATGTTAGCACCTGCAAGTCCACTCAATCTTATTTCTTGTTCAGTCAATCGCTCAGACAAACAAGTTTGTTTACATTTGCAGGAGATAATGCTGCCTGCTTCTTGTTTACAATATCACCTGAAAGTGAAAACAGGTGTTGTCATGGCACTGTTGTAGCCGGTGTTGCAAGATATTTACGTGCAGATGCACTAAAGATTCATATGTCCCTTCATGCTTCAACCACCATTCCAGAGGACATGCGTCCATGCTGATGATGGGTTCTGCTCGATAACAATCCAAAGCAATGCGGACTGATGCATTTTCATTTTCATTATCTGAGTCAGATACCACTAGCAGAAAGTTAATTTTCTTTTTTTGGTGGTTCAGGTTCTGTAGTTTTCACATCAAAGTGTTGCTCTTTTAAGACTTCTGAAAATATGCTCCACAGCTCGTCCCTCTCAGATTTTGGAAGGCACTTCAGATTCTTAAACCTTGGGTCGAGTGCTGTAGCTATCTTTAGAAATCTCACATTGGTACCTTCTTTGCATTTTGTGAAATCTGCAGTTGAAAGTGTTCTTAAAATTAACAACATGTGCTGGGTCATCATCCAACACTGCTATAACATAAAATATATGGCACAATGTGGGTAAAACAGAGCAGGGGACATACAATTCTCCCCCAATGAGTTCTGTCACAAATTTAATTAACGCATTATTTTTTTAATGAGCATGATCAGCATGGAAGCATGTCCTCTGGAACTGTGGCCGAAGCATGAAAGGGCATATGAATGTTTAGCATATCTGGCATGTAAATACCTTGGCAATGCTGGCTACAAAAGTGCCATGCAAATTCCTAGTCTCACTTTCTGGTGACAGTGTAAATAAGAAGAGGGCAGCATTATCTCCTATAAATGTAAACAAACATGTTTGTCTTAGCAATTGGCTGAACAAGAAGTAGAACTGAGTGGACTTGTAGGCTCTGAAGTTTTACATTGTTTTGTTTTGAGTGCAGTTATGTAATAAAAAAAATCTACATTTGTAAGTTGCACTTTCATGACAAAGAGATTGCACTACAGTACTTGTATGAAGTGAATTGAAAAATACTATTTCTCTTTTATCATTTTTACAGTGCAAATATTTGTAATCAAAAATAATATACACTTTGATTTCAATTACAACACAGAATACAATATATATGAAAATGTAGAAAAACATCCAAAATATTTAATAAATTTCAATTGGTATTCTATAGTTTAACAGTCTGATTAAAACCGTGATTAATCGCAATTAATTTTTTTGTGTTAATTGCATGGGTTAACTGCAAATTAATCGACAGCCCTACATTTAACCTTTAAAAAGTGTGCTACATACTAATCATAAAAGCTTTTATCTATCTCATTGCTCACTCTAAATATTTTTTGCTAACCACTGAAGAGGATATGCCATCCACCAGTTGAAAGATCATGCTTGAAAGAGGTCAGCATGTCTTGGGTTTTCAAATTGGCCATGCAGATTTCTCACTAGGAAGCTGTACTACTCTATTGAGATTGCCTTTGTTTTACAAGTTAGGAAGACCTCCTGGATTCAGTCGCCTGTGTCTCTCTGGGGTGCAGGAGCCATGTTAATTCTCTGTCTCTCGAGTTCAGGAACAGGATAACCCCCGTCAGTTTAGCTTAATGACTTTGTTTACTGTTCATATGTAAACTGAGGTCAACCCACATTCCTTCCTGTTTATTACCTAGGCTAGGCTAGGCTATCCGGTCTTAAACAAGTTCTAGAAAAAGAGGGAATTAATAACTTCAGATATTAGGTTAATACAAGCATTTTACAATGATATTAATAACCAGCATGTTATTAGCTTTCATATGGTACTTCACAAGGCATATTTTGTACAAATATAATTGCAGTAGAGCAGGGGTTCTCAAACTGGGGGTCATGACCCCTCTGAGGGTCGTGAGGTTATTACGTGGGAGGTCGCGAGCTGTCAGCCTCCACCCCCAAACCCCGCTTTGCCTCCAGCATTTATAATAGTGTTAAATATAAAAAAATCTGTTCTTACTTTATAAGGGGGGATCACACTCAGAGTCTTGCTGTGTGAAAGGGGTCACCAGTACAAAAGTTTGAGAACCACTGCAGTAGAGTATAGAGTAAGAATACAAGGGTGCCTAGGGTCACAAAAGCTACTTGGTTTCCTAGTTAAGACTTTATCTTAAGGTTACATTTATAGTTTATAAAGCGTTAATAAATGATTAATAGATGTTACAGACAAGAGAAGCATGTATTATAAGCACATGAGTCAAAGGTGTCATTATAGTGGTAAGCAACCTATTGACCCTTTGGATTCTATAACAATTTATAGCAATCAGATAGCCATTTAGTATTCACTCTATATAAGTTATTTAATAATATAACCTTAAGATAAAGTGTGACTATGTTTCCTTTGCATAACTCACTGAAGCCAGAGATTCCTTAGCAAATTATTAAGGGCTTGATCCTGTCGCATCAGTGGGAGCTTTGCCATTGACTTTAATGGGATCAGGTTCCAAGAAAGCATGTAAATAGCATGTATCAGGTGCATTTCCCCCTGCTTATGTTATTCGATTGCTTCTTTTGGAGGAAACAGATGGAATCTGATTTTCATGCAATTACTATCAGCCAAGAGTAACAAAGTTTGGATAGATACCCAGGAGGTATAAAGGCACAAAAACAGGCACATGAACTCCGTGACAATTTGAATTTGCAGGATGTCTAAAACTGGCACAAGATTTAATGAACAAACACCATCATATGACAGTCACGTTAATATATCTTCCAAAAAGGAAGAATTAAAAATGAAATTCTCTGGCCTGTATTATGTTAATGCAAGACAAAAGTCCCATCTATACTTAAAGTCTACAGGTGAAATCCAGGTCCCATTGAAGTCAAATTTGCCATTGACTTCAAGGAGGCCTAGATTTTACCCTATGAATCTCTGAAAAGGGTTGGATCTTTAAATGGTTACATTTAAACAATCTACGAGTAGGGATAAATTGATTGCTTCGTCCCGATTCAGATGTCCTTTCAATGGATTTATGAACCTGTAGGGAGAGCCAAGTTAGCTCTAACCTAAGATTATAAAATAAGTATAATGGCCTATTTATCTGTCTCATTTGCATAGGCCAATTGATAAGGCACTGGACCAGGAGTCTGGAGATTTAGGTTCTATTCCTAACTCTGTCACTGATCTTCATATGACCTGGGACAAATAATTTCATTTCTTTGCACCTCAGTTTCCCCAACTGTAAAATGGGAGTAATAATACTACTTCTCCTTAGTAAAATGCTTACTGAGCTATGGATGAAAGGTGTTGTAATAGGGTATACTGGTCCTTTAAGAGCATAAGGGGACAGAAGACCCCCTCCTAGAGAGTTGGAATCAACAAAGGCCCATAAAATGGCCTGGTAGCAAAAGAGAAAGCTGTCTAAGGCTTTAGGAATTGGATGTGGATAAAACCCCAGGAAACTATTCCTTTAAATGCCAGAGATCAGAAGCCCTGTAGCGTTGGATGGGGTAGAGCTCCCCTCTCTTCCAGCCAATCAGGAGGAGCTCTCTGGCCAATGACAATATATAGACTTCCTTCTCCTGCAGAATGGAGGAGTCACTGGCAAGAGAAAGAAGCTAGAACCAGAAGGCTAAACCCCAGGGAGAGACAGATATGAGAAGCAATCCTATGAAGAGCAGGCTATGGCAGAGGAAGAGCTCTGTGTGGATGACAGAAGAGCCAGAATTAAGTATGAACCTTTGGATTGCAGTGATGGACTTTATCGGTGGGACTCTTTGGAACTGCTTGCAGACAGGGCTGGATTTAGGGGCAGGCGACTGCCTGGGTGCCAGGCTTGGGGAGTACCGGGCTCAGGGTGCTGTTTTTGGTGTTAACAACAAAAGGGAACGTAGAATGTTTGAAGTAAAACGTTTCAGGTATTCCATATGTGGATTCATTTTCACTAGCCTCCGAGAATGTTCTGGACCTTTGGATCTCTCTGGGACTTCACTTCAGTTCGAGAGGGCAAAGGCGAGAAAAGTGACCTTTTGAACTAAAGGATGAGGGTTAACACTCTAAGGCTGTCACCCACTGTAACACTGTTTAATACTGGTCCACCCAATGTTGGTGCACAGTTCAATTTCTTGATGTTAGCACATTTCAGTTATTCTTAAAATTAACAAGTTTTTATAAGCTTAGAAGAAACTAATTTTTATTTGCTTATATATGGCTTGAATAAATACAGATTTACAAACCCTAGCATGCAAATTTTTTTGGAGATATCCTATCCTATCTCCTAGAACTGGAAGGGACCTTGAAAGGTCATCGAGTCCAGCCCCCTGCCTTCACTAGCAGGACCAAGTACTGATTTGCCCCAGATCCCTAAGTGGCCCCCTCAAGGACTGAACTCACAACTCTGGGTTTAGCAGGCCAATGCTCAAACCACTGAGCTATCCTTCCCCCCAAATGTATCATCTTGTATGACAGGGATAAAGCATGCGTGCAAATCGTGCATCAAAGTCATGAAATGGGCTACAAATGCAATAAAAAATAAGGTATTCAAAAGTTTAACAAATGGAGGGGGGTGCCAAAGATGCTCTTCTCCTGGGACACCATATGGTCTAGGGCCAGCCCTGCTTGCAGGAATTAAAGCACCCCCAAGTGGAGGGTGGTTGGACTGATAAAAAAGGCTGTGGGGAGTCTGTAAAGAGCCCTGAAAAAGAAGACCAGAGAGAAGCTGCTGAAAAGGGAACTCTGGCCATGAGGGACTGCTCAGGAAGTGGCAGCCCTGTTACAATGCTATGTAAAATCTAAGTATTATTGTTCGTTAGGACACAGCTAGAGCACTCTGCTTTTGTGGTTGATACGGGACTAAGTGTGAGATGGCTAAAATGTTATTTTTCTAATTGTGCTTCTTTTACATGAGAAAGTATTTGAGATCACAGATTACTTTATTGCTGTGGAAATAATTGTACAGATGTGGGGTGAGGAGATTAAACAAACTTGTAATGAAAGTATGACCTTGACAGGATGAACCAAGCCTTGCCATTCTATCCAGTCAAATGCCTTGGCAGTATTCAAAGAACCAATTAAATAATGCTGGGCCTCTGTCTAGAGTCCAAGAGGTGGACTACTCTCCTTACAGTATCTGTCCATGCTGTGCAAAGATGACCTCCACTTGGTCCGGGTACATTGATTTGTTCGTTACAATGACATGTCAAGTTGCAATTATTGGTATATCAGCACTGACAAGAGAAATTTGTCTGTAATAAGGTCATTTGTCTAAAGACTTTGGAAGTATTGTTGTGTTAGCCTCATGCTAACTCAGCTAATGTAAACTGGGGTAGCTCCATTGATTTCTGTGGAGCAATGCCAATTTATGCTAGCTGAGGATCTGACTCATTCTCTTTGGGAGAGAATTAAGCTTCATGGGGTGGATTTACGACTATGTTACTCTGGTTCTATGACAGTGCAACCCAATGGAGTTACATGTGCATAAAACATGATTAATACTATGGAGAACCAGTCCCCAAGAATATAGATAAAATGTTTAGTTTATGCTGGGGATGTATCTCCCAAAGAAACATTATAAAATCCCAATGGTAAACCCAGCACCTTCCCTCAAGGTCGGGCTTTAATTCATGCAACAACTTCTAAGGTTACATTATATTCTAGAAGGCTAGCATCATCAGAGGGGGTGTATTTACATGCACCAAGATTCAGCTTTCATTCTCTAACCCGTTAGTTACTTATAAAATCAGGACTAACTTCAGTAGCCAATCTTCTGTGAGTCAGAAGAAAAAGAGCAGCAAGGTGACACCTCTGCTTTTCTAATAGAAGGAACAAAGCCTGTCTCCCACCTATTCTTTTAAAAAATATTTCATGCTCAAACTCAGGCACATGTGTCAGATTTTTAAAAGAAATTCCTCAACCTTTTACTTTGTCCTGGATTATTCAACCCTCTAATGCTTGCAGTGGCACTCTTCATAACACTTTTCTTTTGCTAATGGAAGATGTATAAGCATGAAAAGGAATCCTTCCTCTCTTTGTTTGGATCCAATCCTGCAATCTGTACTCCATCATAACTCTGAGGGAAGCCAACAGAAGGCATGCCTTATTAAGGACTACAGTACTGGGCCCTATGTTATCAGGGAAATCTGTTTTTCTATAAAGCAGATATTGGACTGACACTTCATTCTGTATTAACCTTTATCGTCAACTTTCCCTCCCTTTGAAATTCATTCTTTATCCTTTTAAAAAATAAGGCAAAGATGATTTGCCACAAACACAGCTCAGCTTGTCCCAAATGCACCATCTCCAAAGGCTCGAGTCCCTTGTCCAGGTTCCATGCATTAAAATGCATAAGAATAGAGTCCATTGGCCCTGAGGCCTGGTGACTTTGTGTTACAGTGAGTGCCATGGCTGGGGTATAAGCAGGTGGAAAGAGGGTCCGCAGAGTCCAGGTTAAGCAAACCAAGGACCTTCTCTGAGGTTTCTGATTTACAGGGTTTTTGTTCAACCAAAAGAATGCAAAATAATAAAAGTCTTCTTGGGCCATATTCCCTTCATGATGACTAACAACCATTTTATCAGTGTTGTTTGATTTGGAGGCTCTGTCTCCAGAGCTCATTATCCTGGCTTCTCTCTCCCTTATTAGAGTAGGCCAGCCCCTGTCCAGTATAGGTGTAAGGAGTTTTTGTGCTGGCATAGTAACACAACCTCCCTGAACAACGCTAGCTATGTTAGCATTGTTCTGTTGACAGAGCTGTGGCTTCACTGGGGGTTTTGCGGCATAGCTATGTTGCTCAGGGGAGGAGGGGGTCTTCACATCCCTGACTGACATAGCTACACCTGCAAAACATTATAGTGTAGACAAGGCCTAAGGGTCTGAACCCAACTAGGCTCAGCAGTACCTGCTTGGCTCGACTCACAGGGCACTCCCAGTTGGGACTATGAAACCCCAGCTGGGTATTTCACCAAAAACAAATGAAACTTTAGCGTGGTCTCTTCCCAAGGGACTGCTTGAGTGGGGCCTGATAGGCCTGTGAGACCCTCTCCCAGGTGTGTCAAATGACCTGTCCACCCCATCATATGTAGGCAGAGTGAAATTCAGTGCTGATGTAGAGTAGGGAGTAATTTACATGTTGGACCTATTTTTGAAGCATGTTGGCCAAATTCATCTGTTGTGTAGCTTACAACCCTGTGGAGTTAAACTAGTGATGGATTTGGCTGATGCCAGTGAAGTTAGTCTGGATTTACACTGGTGTAACAGATCCGAATTTGGCCCAGAAAGGCTAAATGGCTTATCCAAAGTTACACATCAAGTCAGTGGCAGAGCTAGGAAGAGACTCAGGACTGCGCATTCTCAGTCCCGTGCTCTAACCCCTAAACCATGATATCACATGTGCAGTAAGGGCCAAATCCTGGTCCCACTGTATGGCCTTACGGATGCACACAGTGCATACTGAGTGACAAGCCAGTTAGAGATCATTAAAAGTACCTTTATCATAATGGTCCCCAGACTTAGGAGGCATTATGTGCCATGTGAGCTGCTAACTGCCAAACAACATATAATATTTAATCATGTGATTTATTTCCTCACCTCACCCTAGCTAAAATAAACCCACAAGTATTTTGGCACATCAATTTTTTTTTTTTTTTTTTTTTTTTTTGTCTACAGTCAGGTGCCATTTGGGATACCTGATGTCTGTCTGGTTTTGTCACTGAACTCATTGGCAGGGTGAAGGATTTTATAATCCTGAGATTGTGACAGCTGCCAAAAAATGAACATGAAGTTGACTTCAAGTCCTAGTCAGACAAATGCACAAATCAAAACAGATCCAGTCTAAGCAAGAATTTCTTTCCCCTGCAGAGAAAGTTACAAAATACTAAACAGCAGACATAGCTCCAGGAACAAACTGTGCAGCTTCTGAAATGGAATAGCCAAAGTCATTTGGGACAAACTGGTTCAAGGATATGCGAATGTCTTGTTTGAGGGTGGATGGTTTCAGAATAATAAAAACATTTAAATTTTCAGACTCATTGGAAATATCAATGAGGCTTTTGACCTCAGCCATCTTCCACTATTAACAGAGTTAAAATAGTGTAGCTGGATTTTATAAAGGGCTGAAGAATTTTATGACCAATGATAACATGTGTAACTATGCAAGCTAAGCTCATGAGAAGAGCAAACAAACCTATAAATACAGGGGGTAAGGAAGGGAATCTCCATCTCTAAAGTATACAGTTCTGTAGGTGTATTATAAAAGGGTAGGGATGTTGCCTTCTTCTAAAGCATTAGCCATTGCCAGAGGCTGGATTCCTGAGCTGATGAACCAGTGGGGTGATCCATTATGGCAGTTGCCATGCTCTGATACAATAGTCCACCAAAATGAGTGTCCAATGACAATACTTCTGCTACCTTTTCCCCTACCCTCCACTACGGAAAACAAGCTTGACAAGAAAGGTGCAGAAAATGATGATCTTTAGATCATTCTCATTCTCTGACAATCACCAGAAAATAATGGAATAAAACTGAAGAGGAAAAACAGCAGTAAAATAGATCCCCAAATTACGTAAAGAAAAATATTCTAGAATGAAGCTGGCACATGGTCAAGCTGCCATCAACATTCCTGTTCTATAAACTGTGCAAGGATACATTGAGGCTGTTTTTGAAAAGTGTCCTTCCATTTTGTGCCTGTGATTTTGAAAGAGCATATACGTACAGGCATATTTTTGCAGGCACAAATAATTGCAGGTGTCACTGATGTCACATACATCTAACTACCAGAACACACTCACAACTGCAAAATTACACCTACCTCTATTTGAACCCACAAATTGGCAGTGTGAATAGAGGTCTCTTTCAATATCAGGCCCTGATGTCCTCCACAAACATATTCCCCAGTAGCCAGACCAAAAGACCCTTTCATTCACACACAACTTATACTGGTTCTGGCTGATTGCAAGAGAATAATTTGCAGCAAAGTCTGACATGGCTTGAGCTAGTTGCTATTCATTGCACGCAGGGCAGGAGGCTGTAGTGTTCATGCCTGAGTGTTCATTAGCCATTGTCAAACCTATTTGTGTTCGTCCGACAGGAATCATTGGACCACAACCAAATTTAAATGCTGACTTAAACTCACAGGTTAAATTCTTTCCATTATGTCCACTTTTCACAGGGCAGCAGCTGTGCAGTGACTGGCTTTGAGAGTCTAGACACTTAATGGAGACAGATGTGAGCGTGACCAAGTAAGCAAGTGGTTGACTCTGCCTTTGTATCTTGTGCCTGATTGGTCAGCTGCATTGCTATTGATGTGATACTCCAGATTTATAGCATGTATCTCCACTGAAGTCACTGCCCACTTTGGCAGCTGATCTTGCACCTTTGAAGTCAATGGAAATTTTGCCACTGACTTCAATTGGAGCAGAATTGGATCCCTTCATCTCTTTGTCTCATCTGAGTAAATAATATGGATATTAACTGTACTGTGTAGGAATAGAATAGTACCCCTTTCAATATTTGTTAACCCTCTAGGATTCTCACTGAATTCTGAGTAATAGAAGATGCCGGAAAGCAGTCTGAGCAGCAGTCTGTGTGCAGTTTGGCCTAGCATGCTTGTGTATATTTAGTAAATAGTTATTTACTAGTAAGCTAGTGATAAGAAAAAAAATGAGGTTATGGGGGGTCTAATGCAGGTCACCCCAATTGAAGACAAGTTGGGGGAGGCTAGGCCGTGTTGGTATGGACATCTCCAGCAGAGACCCAAGAGTTATATTGGTAAGAAGGCTCTTGCAACAATTGTGGATGGAAGATGACCAAGGGGGAGGCCAAAGACTTGGCACATAAACTTGATACCAGCAGACTGTAGAAAGACCAATTTGCATGACAACCAGTCATACAATCATGAGTTTTGGAAGAAGACTGTGACAGCCGCTGACCCTGAATAGGGAAATGGTAAAGAAGATGTTGGTTATTTGGGATGCTACCATTCCTGTGTGGTTTCTACATATTATGTAAAGAGGAAAAGACACACCAATAACACAAACACCTTGGCAGGGTACCATGAGAATTACTGGCTGTAAAGTGCTTTGCAAATGTGTAGTGATCAACAGAAGAACTAGCAGTACTTGGTAGAGCCATGTATACTGTGTACTAGCTTGCATGCACAGACAAGCTAATGAGAAGTGCTCTCAGCTTGCAAGGAGTTCTAGCTGTGGAATTCTCTTGGGGAAAAAACTAATTGCAACAAACTGAGTTACGCTGTGTGGGAATTTTGTGTTGTGGACATACCCCAGGGATGTCATTACATTTAATGATTATATTTCTGTTCAACTTAAAAAACAATTACAAGTCACATGTAAATAATTAAACAATAGACAATGCAGCAGTTTGGGGGGGTTTTAATTAAAAAATGTCAACAATTAAAATTCTTTTATATTAAAGTCCCACTTATTTAGTAAAACCAAAAGAAAACACTTCTCAATTGATTCTCCAAGCTACTACATTATATTCAGAAGCCACATTCCATGTAGAGTAACAGAAGAGAGAAAATGATTTATAGTAATAAAAAAGGCTTTCATTCTATTAGTGACAAAAAGCAAATGCACTTTTTCCAAAATATGTCATTTAAATAATTAAGTTATATCTGGGTTGCTTCACAAAAAAAATAGGGAGAATGAAAATATTCAGGGCTTGATTTACCCCTGCCCTATCCCAGTTTGAAACTGCTCCAACTCCATTGAAATCAATGAAGCTAGACAGGACTACAACTGGATGAACTGATCCTTAAGTGATTAGTTAAAGTATAAGATACGGTATCAGAAATGAGGGCAGTATAAGAAAATTACTATGTATGTATGTATGTATGTATTTATTTATTTTTTATTTATTGTGGTAGTGCTTGGAGCTACACATCACACACGTATAATGTTAAGAGCTGCCCCAAAGAGTTTACAATCTAATGTTGGGGAACAATTGATTATTAAGGCCCTGAAATAGCCACCCCTCAAAATGCAACACTGGGAAAGTTAGTAATGAAGATTTTTTTTGTAATGATTCGCAAACATAAGGGCGCACTTTGAGTGAAAAAGTCACTGAAAAGCTATGTTTAAAGGAGATAAAGAAAGTATTGACGTTTTGAGGCTGTGGCACTTCCTAGCCCTCCAAGTAGATTAAGGGGAAGGATGATATACATATACTGACCTATATTATTGAAATATACAAATGCAGAATTGCTAAATGGTAAGGTTAAGAGCTTTGTTAGTTACATTTTAATAATTTATAATTACGGCTAGCAAATGAGTTTAGATGAGGTAATACCGAGGCCAGGGCCTTGCTGACCTAAGTGTGGTTTTGTCAATTCTTCTCTTATGTAGACCTGCTGATTGGCTTAAAAATGATGTCATTGATGAGAGGACAAACTAACATGTTATGCTGGAAGATTTTAGGTAAAAGGTACACAATCTTGTAATGACAAAAAAAATGTCTCCTTTTTACTGGGAAAACCCAGGAGCAGGTTCTATGACATGGAACAGAATGGCATAGAAAGTGTCTAAACAGCAAAAAACATGGAAGCTTCCGTATGTGTGGTGTATGGGTTTACACAAGAAAATACTTAATGTGTTTAAAGCTGATTGGAGAAAGGTTAAGAAATGTGTACAGAGGAAAAGTATAAAAAGACTCAAGTGAACAAGGCCCAATCAGAGAAACATTGGACAAGAAACTGAAGGAGTGGGATTGAAGGACCAGACCAGAGGTGGCAATGACCATCATGAAGTACAGGAGAACTTCCTGGTTCCCCAGTATGCAGTAATTTGGGACCCCTAACTATTCAGTCTTATCTGTTTATTGTCTGACATAAATGGGGTTTTGGACACCATAGCTGACAATAATTCTGTCTGAAATGTTAATAAAGGCAAAAATTGGTTAAGCCTAAATTAGATGGACTTGTGACTCAGTTCCCCACCTTACAGTCCCAACACTAAATAGAAAATACACCAAAATGATATCAAGTAACAAGTCAAAGGAATAAGGAAAATATGAAGGTTTTTGTTTCTTTTTCTTTATATTTACCATGGTAGTCTGCTTAAAGTAGAGAGTGAAAAGGGCATAACTTGGAGAACCATCAACAAGGCACATTGGGCGGCATGCACACCCCTGCTCTATTTGCCTGTAGACATTACAAAATTTCAAACATGTACCCTAATCCACTGTTTTGTGGCTGCTCTATCCACATTGGTTATAAGGCATTTATTCTTGAAAATATTCCATTAGCCAATTATCTAAAGAGGATGGTGGAAAAAAGGAAATAGCCACAGACTCCAACAAATTATATTATTTCTACAAATCACTCACCATTTAAATCACAAACAATTCCATTCATTAATACAGGCAATGCTGAAGATGCAGGCTAGATGGATTGGTCAGGTCCAAGGACTGGAGATGATGACTAGTCAAAACAATTAGTCTATTGGGAGTGAGAAATAGCCCCGAGAGACTGAATCCTGGGACCCTAACTGATGCTGTTAGTCTTTATTCAAAAGAAGTAATTGGGATTATTCATGAGTGAAATTCAGCATTGGGCCAACACACCACTTAAATCCTATTTTTGATATCTTAAGTGGGACTAAAGTGGTACGTGTGCCCTTCTGCTGGGACTACAGGAATGACACCACATGAGGAGAGGCTGTAGGAACCTCTAACTTGGGTGAAGGAAACTTCCAAACAGAATTTACAGCTATGTAGTATTAGCAGAGCGATGGGAAATGACAGCTGAGCCAATTGATGATTATTTAGTGCTGAGGAGCTCCAGTCAGGGACCAGGATCCCAATGTGCTAGGCTCTGTACAAACACCAAGTAAAAAGACGGATGAGTAATAATAAATGAAGGAGTGAGGCTGAATGGGCAGAGCCAGTCACTGACTTGTAGCTATTTAAAGGTATTTTAGCATAATTGGTCATAGGGTTGTCCCAGTGCACTAGTACAATCAGACCATTAGCCAATGCTAAAAATAACAAAGATCCCCACCCTGCACTTTCCTCTAGGGAGGACAAGTTCCAAGCGGGTCCAAAACTATGTTTTCATGCCTTGAAGTTACAGGTAGCACACTTAACACAGCCAGCACAACTGCTCATGGCAACTCTTTGTGGTCATCTCCACGCGGGGACTTAGGATGGGGGGCATCATTCCTTTGTCTTTCTAGGGAGTGCGTAGAAGGCAAAGGGGTCGGTGCAGTTACCCCTACGGAAGGAAAGGTGTCATACAGTGGGGGGACCAGGCTGTGGGCTGCATCATGATTTCTCCCATCTTTTACTGGGGCTGTAAGTAGCAATAGGGCAATAAAAGGATCAGCTGGGGAAACTGTGCTCGGAGGAAGCTAATTGAACATCGCCCCCCTTCCCCTCACTCATTCAGCCTCTGTGTCTTTCTCCTTTCCATTGCCAGGATCCCATGGTGACCATCGCTGAAGAAAACCATCCTCTTCAACAATCCCACAAGTACCATAGCAACTGGCACGTCAGCAGGAACAAGGGCAGGTTTCCGTCCTGCGCTGCCCTCGGACTGGCGGTGCTGGGGGCGGGCAGGGCAAGCGTCTTGCACAAGGAAAATCCGGGAGCACAAACTAGGGGGCGGGGGCTGGATTCCTCAATCCCGGGGGAGCCGGGTTTGTTAGCGGCTTCTGCAGAGAAGCACCCCAAGGCAGCAGCGTTGCATATGCACCTAGAGGCCCCTTTGCCGGAGGTCAGGGAGACACGGAGGCTGGTGACAAGCTAGAATCACCCGCCTGACGGTTGAATAGAGGCAGGCAAACAGGCCAGTCACCAACGCTGAGCCAGGCGCGGCGCTGCTGTCCAAGGTACTGACAGAGCCCGCTGCCTGGGGTTGGGGCTAGATTTTTCCTCCCCGGAGCTAAGGGCAGGGTCTGGGGGAATGGGCGTCTGTGGCTGCAGGGCTGGGGGGAGAGCCGGTTACTGATTTCTCGTACTCGAGCTCCTGGTGATCTTGGAAAGCAGAGGTGGGGAGTAAAAACCTTTGCCGGGGCAGGGGCATTCCCACTGCTTTGCAGAGCGGGGGCTCAGACAAAGGCAGCATCTGTTCTATTACTGCTGCCTGTTAGCTTAAGGAAAGGGAAGGGAGGGAGGGGAATCGAGGTTGTTTGATCCTGGAGGGGGGAAAAACCTCACATGATCCATTTCCCACGTGACGTATTCCGGGGCTTGGAGAGAAGTGGGTGCCAGCAGCCAGCCCTGCAAACGTCATCCCTTTCTCCATCAAAGGAAAAGAGGCACACACAAATATCGTCCTCTCACCCAGATACATTTATATGTCCAGGCAACAGAGCAGCTAGCAACATGCAGTGTGGCTTCCACTATGACTGGTGCCTTCCCAGAGGTGCTTTCCAGTGGGATTACTAAGAGAAAAGGGAACAGACGCTTGCCTCTGGGATTGTGACTGGGAACAGGTATGTGCATTGGTGGGTAGTGGGTGCTGCACGATGTCATGATTCAAGGGGGGTAGTTCCCTTCCTTCGGGATAGAAATGAGGTTATTCTTTCCCATTGCTTTGTGCCTGAGAGTTTTGCCAGCCCTTCTTTCAAACCTCCCGTGGTGTTAAAAAGAGGGTTAATTCCCCGGGGCAGGAGCTAAACCGATTCTCCTGAAAGCAATGTACAGTTCCGTAGAATAAAGAAGAGGTTTACCAGAAGCTACGAGGGCCTCAGCACTTTTGAAAATCAGGCCACTTATTTGTGTGCCTAAAGATGGCAGTTCTGCCTCTGCTTAAAATTCTGGTTAACGTCCTGCCTCTGTTTAAAATTCTTCAGCCCGACAGCTGCTTTCCTTCTTTTGTTCCCGTTTTAAAACGTGCTTTTGTATTTCCGTGTCACTGTTCCGGTAGTCTCCTCTGCCTGAAAGGCACACAGCGTTAGCTCTTTGCCTGTGATGGGACACTGGAGCTACCTGGGAACGCCTGGCAGAGCACGGAACCACCTTTCCATATCTGCAGACAGTAGAGTCGGCAAGTTTTGTTGCCTGCAATTCAATAAATCAGAAACATGTTCCCTAAAAAGTAATGGCAGTATTTGGAATTCATCCCGCTGGCTTTCAGCACTGTGAAAAGGAGTGAGGGTTCCACAGTGCTGTGAAAGGGGGGAATTGACTGTGCTGGTGTGTGAGGCAAGGTTGGAACAGTACTACTTCTTTCTGGCCAAGATTTTTTTAAAATGAGTGCCCAAATTCATGCTCTTAAGGTCTAAATAAGTGTCCTGATTTTCAAAAGAGCTGAGCACCATGCAGCTCCCACTGAGATGAATGAGACCTGCTGAGTGCATAACATTAAAAAAAGCATTTATTTGGGTGCCTAAATAGGGATTTAAGAGCCCAGCTGTTGGCCCCCATTTTAAACATCTTGGCCTTTAAGACCTTGAGCAAGACTTATGTGCCTCAGTTTCTCCACTTGAAAACGAGCACCCTACAGCTCCCATTCTCCATCGTAAAGTAGGAATAGCTATTCCACAGAGGTGTGGAAGGGATGTAATAATTGTTTGTAAAGCGTTTTTAAGTTCTCTGATGCAAGGCCCCATAGAACTGCAAAAACTATTTTAATTTCTTAACTGTTAGTAGTTAAGAATTCTAGTAAGAATTTGTCAATCATTCCTCAAGTACATATAAGTTTGTAATTTTAAAAAAGCCATGGAATAACAATAGGAAAATCACCAGTCAACATTTTGGTAACAAGGATGCAAAAATGTATGTTAAAGTTAAAGGGCCAAATTTGCTGCCAGTGAAAATGGTCAGAGCTCCATTGACCTCAATGGAATTTCATCCATTTACACTCTATAAGAAAATGTCAGTATTTCACTCTTTCCAAGTGTACAGAATTAAATCGTACAGGATACATTTTAGAATGTGTTAATATTTGACATAGCAGTTGCGACACGGCATCAGTTCAGTGGGCTATCCAGTTCAGTTTCATGTCTCTAACCATGAACAGTACCAGATGCTTCAGAGGAAGATGCAAGAAACCCTGCTGTACACAGCTACTGAACATTTTCAAGAAAGTTTTCTTTGAATCCCCAAAGAGAGTTGGGCTTCAAAACCCTCCTCTAGACAAAGCCTTCCTCTTTTTCACTAACTAATGCTCTCTTGAAAACAACAGGCCCAATTACAATCTCACTTACACCAATATAACACCATTGACTTTAGTGGGTTTACTCCTGATTTACACCTGTGTGTATGAGATCAGCATTATGTCCAATTTATTGAATAAGTTAGACTTGTCCAGTTTTAGATCCAAAGACTGATGGTTCTGCTTGGTAGTTTTAGGACTGCTTCATTGCACTGTATTATTGTTATTAGCCCTACAAGCCAGAAAAATGAAAGCGATTCCTCAAAATTAACTTTAAAAATGCAAATGCAATTCAGGAACCAGTGAAGGGACCAGATGAATAATTGCTTGGCATATTGTTCTTCATACAAGTATAACACAAACACTTGACAGAATTAATAATATAGAGCCCTGACTCTCCTCCATTGCACAGCACAGAGGGGAGTCAAAAGCAGAGCTTGGAAACAGCCAGTTAATTCCTTAACGCCATACCACCACTTCTCTGAAACTACTTATTCTCCAGAATCTCAGCTTTTATTTTAAACATAAATAAGTCCTTAAGTGTTATCGTTGCAAAGAAAACCCCAAAAATGTGACCCCTGTGTCACTAATGCATAGATGAGTCTATACAGAGCATGGAATAATAGCCGTGAGGGGTGTGAACTGTCCTGTTCATCTCAGAGAAGGGTTAATTCAGAGTTACAGTGATGATTATTTAAGTGTCAACATGGTTAACCATTTCATTCTTCCTGTGAGAAAGGGGAATCACAAGTCTGCACCATTTACTGGACTGACATCTCACTTGGGTGCCATAAATGGATGGTGTCTGAGAGATAGCACCTCTTATTCCCTCCTCCTCCCCCGATCAAGAAGGGGTCCTGCCCAGAGAGCCTAACTGAACCAATAGACACACTGAAGCCCCCACCAAGGGGGAACCAAGTGGTATGCCAAATTCTATGTTAAACTAGAGCAGATCAATAGTCAAAAAAAGCTTGTCAGAAAAACCTGTTTCAATTAATTATTTTTTTGTAAAATTATAATAACTTCAGTGAAAATTCCTGCAGAGAAAAAAATTCAAAACAAAAAAACTTCATTTTGGAAAGTTAGTGTTGAGAAAAACTTCACAATTTCATTTTGGGTATTATATAGGGGGTTTTCCATTTTTATTATTTTTACATTACTTCATGACATATCAGTAGGCATATTATACAGTACCAATCTTATAATATGACATAATAAATAGTTAAATATTCTGTTTTTATTTTTAAGTCATTAAGGGCAGCTGCTACTTAATACTGAGTGAAACATCTTATCTTTTTCCTGGATCAAAGTGTCTCCTGTTTGTTTTGTAATGAAAGAGTCTGACACTTTAACATATTATGCACTACTAATGTTACCGATATGTCATGAAATAATAATAATAATAATAAGATAAAAAATGAAATGAAGTAAAACTAAAATAAAGTTCTCAATGAAATACTGAACATTCAAAATTTTCTAAACAAATTTTTTCAAAGCTGAATTTTTTTGTAAATTCCATATTGCAGAAAACTTTAAAAGATATTTCTTTTCATTCCAATCTGGAACAAAGACAAATTTTGTTGACATTTCCCAAGAAGCACAAATTCCAAGTTTCTACCAGCTCTATTTTGAACATTTGCATGGTCTACTCTGAATGGCAGCCTATTTTGGCAATTCCTATTGGTAAAATTTATTTTGTGGGGCCCTGGTCAAAGTGCTTGATTCTGTTCTGATTTATATCACATAAATCTGGAGTAACTCCATTGAAGTCAATGAGTTACACTGATGTGAGATTAGAAATGGCCTTGTGAGTTTTAGAAGCAATTTCCCCTTTGCATTTATTTTCCCCTCAGGAGCGGAGAATAGAATCCATAGTTTAACATATATTAATTTATAATAAATGTATATATGTTAATGTGTCAAAATTTTCACCCGTTAATATTTTCTTGGGCAAAAATCCAGCACTCCGCAATCTGCGTAGCTTCATCAGGGGCTGGGCTGATGCACAAGATGCAGGGCAGAGAAACTGTCTGTCTCCAGCAGGGCAGCCGCTCCACATAACCTACTCCTACACAGTGACTGCACTGGGCTCCATAGGAGCTTATGTAGCTCCCCACCCCATGGCGGCTGGAGAATGAAGATCCTTACAGTACCAGTTCCTGCCCATGCCACAAAAAGGAGACCCCCTCCTCAAAAGAGCTGAGCCCTGTGCTGAGGGTGTGCAATCACACACAGCCCACCAATATCCACCCCCACCCTTGTTGGAGAGAACTGCACCTCTTCCACTGCATTTTGTACTCTGAGGTGTGTGTATATGGGGGGGGGGCATAATTTGGTGCTGGGAGGTGTCACTGCTTCTTGGTGTGGTCTTTCTAGGGATCTCAGTTTCTCCTAACTGCCCCTCCTTAGTTTGTTCTCACTCAGATCAGTTACTGGATCCTCACCTCCAACTGAGTCTATCAGCCCTTCAATTTTAGGGCTTGCAGTCTCTGGCTATTTTTCTCAGCAGCAGCTTGAAGCAGAGCTATTACCCCTATACAATCTTAGACCTTTCTACTTCCCCTTTCCTTCCCTGTGCTCTCCCCTTTATAGCAGGTCTTGTTTTCGCTATTGGTTGCAGCTGTGGGTGCCTGCCTCCATGCTTGGCAGCTCTGGCAGCTGCATGGGGGTGTGATCAAGCTGCTTGCTCGTAAACAGGAAAGATTCTCCTCCCCCATCTCTCTGTGTTCAGTATGGGGTTTGTAAACCCCATTGCAGAGGCCTGATTCTTCTTTCTACTGAAGCCACTTTATAGCCGTCTGGCAGTGGAAGGGAGTCTGAAAGTGCATGTAAATATGAATTACAGACACTATAAGGCTCCTTTTCACTGCCAGGACAATAAAGCAGCCCCAATGTAAATCAGAATCAGGCTCCATTCATGCATCTACTGCATGAAACAACAAAAACTGTCAGCCCACAGCAGGATCTCTAACCACCCCCTACTCTCTTGTATATCATTCAGTTAACACAGGAAGTCCCTTCTGATGAGAGCTGGATGAATCATGGATTTTTTGGATTGGGGGCCAAGCTGAAAAATCTGGGGGGGGAAATATGGTTCAATTCTAACCAATTTAAAAAAAATTGTCAAATCAAAAAACTAAAAAAAAAATCATTTTGAATCAACTGAAACAATTTTGGGGGACTCAGAACTTTGTTTTTTATTTCAATTCAACTGTTTTAAGGCAGGGGTCAGCAACCTATGGCACACGTGCCAAAGGTGGCACTTGAGCTGATTTTCAGTGGCACTCTGCTGCCAGCTAGGGGTTCCGTTGGCCGGCCCCCTGCCAGTCGGGGTCCTAGCCACCGGCCCCCTGCCAGCCGGCCCCCTGCTAGCCAGGGTCCCAGCCACCAGCCCCAGGGGGTCCACTGCCGGCCTGGGGTCCCAGCCGCTGGCCCCACTCAGCTTGCTGCTGGTCTGGGGTTCTGGCTGCCAGCTCCTTGCCAGCCAGGGTCCTGGCCGCCAGCCCTGCTCAGCCCGCTGCCAGCCTGGGGTACCAGCTACCAGCCCCCTGCCAGCCTGGGTCCCATCCAGAGGCCCCACTCAGCCCGCTGCTGGCCTGGGGTCTTGGCCGCCGGCCCAGGGCTCTGCTCCTGGCCTCAGCTTGGCGCTCTGCAGTCGCCCCCAGCTGTGGCCCACTGGCCCCAGCCTGGGATAGTGAGGGGTGCCGATGGAGCAAGAGGGGGCGCAGCTCAGCACCCCCACCTTAAAAATTGTTCCAGCGCAACTGGGATATTTTTAAGTCCTGATTTGCTGCTTATACTATGCCATGTGGGACAGCGCACTGGGTTTGACATTGTGCATGCCATCTGTCGCAATTTTTCCCCCCGCTGTGAGTTGAGGGGTACTTTTGACAAAATATCAGCTCCTAAGAAAGCAAAGTTAGATGCCCGTTCATTTCAGCCTTCTTGGACAGACACATTTGGATTTATTCAAAAGAAGGACGGTGCTGTTTGTGCTTTCTCTTGTGAAAGTGTTGTTTTTTGCACATCGAGTGTTTGACGACATTTTGAAATGAAGCATGAGAAAACCTTTCTTGACGAAGCAGACAAGACTGAATCGATCAAAAAGGCAGTAGAGGATATGAGAAGCAAAGCAGTGCTTTTAAATGTTTAAGTGTAATTAAAAATCAAGCTATAGAAGGAAGTTACAAGATTGCACAGTGCACTGCCAAAAACGGAAAGCCGTTTACAGATGTGGAATATATAAAAGAAGTTTTTCTCAGCAGATTTTGTTCAAAATTTGCCAAATAAAGATACAATCGTATCTAGAATAAAGAAATGCCTGTCTCTGCCAGAACAGTTGAGAGACACATAAGAAAAATGGCAGAAAACATTAACGAAAAGCAGACGACTGCATTAAAAGACATAGCGGTGTTTAGTGTTGCAATTGATGAGAACCTGGATATAAACGACATTCCTCGTTTGGCAGCTGTTGCAAGATATTGTGCTTCCGATGAAATCCAAGAGGAACTTTGTTGCCTAAAACCCCTACATGGCACAATAAAGTGGGGAAGATATAGTGGAAAGTTTTGAAGAACGAGGAGTTGACATCAGAAAAATATTTTGTGTGACAACAGATGGTGCTCCTGCCATGGTCAGAAAACAGAAGGGATTTGTACAGTTACTTGAAGATCAAATTGGCCGCCCGACAGTCAAATTTCACTGTATCATCCATCAAGAAAACCTGTGTGCTAAAATTTCTAATTCAGAGCTTAATAATGTGATGAATATGGTGGTGTGAATTGTGAATTTCCTTGTTGCTCGATCTGCTTTGACTCACAGACAGTTTCAACACTGCTAGAAGAGATGGACAGTGCTTATAACGGCATTCCACTTCACAGAAACATTCGGCAGCTAAGTCTTGGCAAGGTTTTGGTGCACTTTTTAAACTGTTTTGATGCAATCAAGGCCTTTTTGTCAGAAAAAGCACAAAACTACCCCGAACTGGATGATGACAAATGGCTGTGTAAGCTCATGTTTCTAATTGACATCACCACTCACCTAAACAAACTCAACCTCCATCTCCAGGGTGCAAGGCAAACGGTTCTGGATCTTTATGAAGCCTGGAAAGCATTTGTTGTAAAACTAGAGGTTTTTTCTCGGGATATTTGAACTTTGACTTTCCGCTACTTCCAACACATAAAAGAGCTATCAACACGTTGCACTGTCAGTGTCAATGAGATTGGAATGTACATGCAAGAACTGGAATCAGAATTTTCTGACAGATTTCAAGATTTCCAGTGATTTGACCCAATGCTTTCTTTTCTAATTAAACCTGAAAAGTTCAATGAAAGCAACTTGGATTTGTCTGTATTTCAGTGGATGGGTGTTGAAGATTTCGAAATGCAGCTCATTCAGTTAAAAAGCTCAGAATTGTGGGCATCAACGTTTGGAGATCTGCGGAGTGCACTTGAAGCTACCAAGAGAGATCATGGGGCCTCTATTCTGACCTGCTGGACGTCCCTGGCAGTGAAATTTAACTGTTTGAAGAAAATTGCGTTTGCAATGCTTTCAGCATTTGGATCCACATACCTGTGCGAACAGGTATTTTCACACATAGAATCTGTCCTCTGTCCCTCTCGGAGCCGGTTAACAACTGATCACTCAGAAGCCTGTGTGCAGCTTAAAGTATCCAAATATGTGCCAGACATTGGAAAACTCAGCAAGGAAAAGCAAGGGCAAGGATCACACTAAACTGATAAGATCTGCATTTTAATTTAATTTTAAATGAAGCTTCTTAAACATTTTAAAAACCTTATTTACTTTATATGCAACAATAGTTTAGTTATGTATTATAGACTTATAGAGAGAGACCTTCTAAAAACGTTAAAATGTATTACTGGCACATGAAACCTTAAATGACAGTGAATAAATGAAGACTTGGCACACCACTTCTGAAAGGTTGCTGACCCTTGTTTTAAGGTGTTTTCCACCCTCTTTTGTGTGCATGTTTTTTTTTTAAAAAAAAGGCCAAATTTGAAAACAAATGTCATTTTGAAATAAAAAGCCAAAATGAAACATTTCAACTTTTTCAAAACAATTTTTTCGGGTTTTTTTTTTCTTGGCCGAAAGTATTCATTGAATTTGACTCCAATTTGCAAATAGTTTTGAAGCCCTGAAAAAAATGTATTTTTCAGCAAAATTTCTATTTGCCAAAAAAATCCCGCAACTCCACTTCTAATGTCAATCTCTGATTCTGTTAAAGAAAATGTTCGATGAATGTACCGAGATTGGTCACATTAAAAAAAAAGCTATCAGCTTTTTTCACAATTTGTAAATATGGGCAACAAAAATCCAGGTACTCAGCACATTTGATTAGTTTGAACTTAATTTTGTAAAGCTTTTGTAAAGTAACGCTTCTTTTGAAAGAAATAAGTCATGTGGAGGTCTCATAAAGCCTGAAAATCATTTTATCAGCTTAGGGTTTTTTTAACTATGTTAATAAGTACATATAAGGATGCATTACAGATGCTTTCTTAGGTGCAATGTAGCTACTCAAGATTTAGAGCCATAGAGTTTAAGGCCAGAAAGGATCATCTAGTCTGACCTCCTGTATGTCACAGGCACCCAGCACCTACCCACCAAGGCCAACAACTAAAACCAGACCAAAGCACCGCAGCCCACAGGAGACTAGACTGTAATGTACCACAGGCAGAGCATAGAAGGAACCACGCTGCACCAGTGCCTGAGGCCCAAGCGAGAGCAGGGAAATGATTAAGTGAGATATACCCAGATAATCCTGGCAAGTGACCCTTTCACTCACGTGCTGCTGAGGAAAGTGAAACCCCCCCGCAAGGTTGCTGCCAATCTGACCTGGGGGGAAATTCCTTCCCAACCACATGTATGGCGATCAGTTAAACCCTGAGCATGTCAGCAAGAACCCGCCAGCCAAGGTCCTCAGAGGGAAAGGCTTAGAGAGAGCCTATGGCCATGGAGCCTTGCTGAGATGCCAGACTTTGTGCTATGGATGTTCCAGGGCCAGGATTTAGATCCAATGCAGAAAACTGAATGCTGCAATCCTTATGAAGTCAAGGGTATTACTCCAGACATGTTAAAGTGTAACTGAGAGGAAAATTCAGCCCCTAGTGTCTTTCATTAACTCATTTGGGAGCATTACATGTAGGTGCATGTCTTTTTATATGGAGATATACCTATCTCATAGAACTGGAAGGGACCTTGAAAGGTCATTGAGTCCAGTCCCCTGCCTTCACAGCAGGATCAAGTACTATCCTGGACAAATTCCCTCTCCCCCAAAATGGCCCCCTCAAAAATTGAACTCATAACCCTGGGGTTAGCAGGCTAATGCTCAAACCACTGAGCTAGCCCACCCCCCTAACCACTTACAGATATGAAAATAAATTGAGGGAGTGGGAATAGTTAGGGCTAGACTGGCTGGAAACAGCCCACAACATAATTGCTAGCTCCACCCCCTGGTGTGACCATTACTGTCTTCTACTGTGCATGTAAAAAATCTATCTGAGACCTTCTGTGCACTAGATACTCCTTCCCATTAATCAAACAACAGAAAAAATTGTTCCCACCAATGCCAAGAAGTCTGGAACAATTTGGCTGCATTGTTTATTTTAGGAGAAAATGCAATTTCTAGTAGCTGACAGAAAGGATGTTACCATTTCCGGTGTTTGAAAAGCCAATATTTCGAAATCATCCACTTTGGATATTTGAATATCATAGCACAGCCAGGCAAATACTCTTCACATTTTCAAATGCCAAGGTATGAAGGGGGAAAAGGAAAAAAAGCCAACTATTCCACTCTCAAAAGATAGAACGCTTGGTGAAATGGGTCTTTAAATAGTACCACTAATGGATTGAAGGAGGAATCTTCATCAACGACCAATCACAATAAGTAAATAAAATAAATGGGCTGTAGACACTACCAAATTCTTGCAATAAGTATAATAATTATTATCGCTTATGTAGTGCTGTCACATCCAATCACTTTATGGCCAAGATTTTTAAAAGTGACAAGTGATTTTGCCCACTGACCTTCTTTGTAAAGTTATCTATCTAGGAGGTAGGTAGTTTGTCTCCTGAATACCTATGCGAGGGAGGTATTATTATGGGAACAGAGACAGAAAGATCCAAAGCCACAGAGTAGTTAGTCACAAAACTGGGGTTAGAACACAGGAGTATGTGGCTTTGAGTCCTCTGCTTGTACTACTTTGTCCTAGGGTCTAGATGGCCCAAGGGACTCCAGTGTAAACATACATATAGTGGGAGTGGGATCCTCCTTTCAAATCCCAGAATAAACAGGAGAAAAAAATAAGGAAGGATAGTTGTAACAAGCAAATGTTTGTGTGTGTTGGCAGAGGGCCTGCTACATTTGAATATGCTGGAGGAATTGTCAGCTTTAAATAAAGCATACCCCACTTGGGCCAGAATCTGCTCTCTGCTGCTCTAGATTTACAACACTGTAATTCCAGTGATTTCAGTGGGGCTGCTGGACTGTGGATTAACCCTTATGTAAATCAGAGCAGAATCTAGCCGTGTTATTCTATCTGCCTCATAAAGCCTCAGTTTTGTAAGTTAAAATTACTGTGGATAGCCTCAAATTCCCTGATAATGCTTGATATTTTCTAATGCAGGTGGGGCCCAATTCTCATTTACGTTAAAGCCCCTTTGCACTGCTCTGTCTCTCTCTAAGGGCTTTAAAGTGAGTGTACATGTCGCTTACAGTTTAAGGCCCTTGTATCCTGCCAAAACAGACACGCAGAGTTTTGCCCATTAATATGCTGGCATTATTTGCTCATTTGTGTTGGTTCACCCTCTTTTATTTTTACAATCAGGTCTTTTAACAGGCATCACATGACCTGCTCCACTGCCCAGCCCCACGAAAACACACACATTCACAGAAGGGGCATGTTCTTCTCTGCTGGCAGTTGCCTGTAAAGAAGAATTCTATCACCTGGCTAAGACATTGCTCCTAGCGGCAAGATATGGCAGGAAGCAATGCACCTCTTTGCAATGTGATTGGTTGTTCTCTGCATTTATATCCCATGGTAATTGGGGTTAAAGAGATAAGACAAGATTAATGATGGAGAGAATCTTTAGCTCACCTTGGCTATTCCCAACTGCTCAGCAGAAAAATCCTGTTTCGGTTTATGCTACAGCTATAGCCCTGTGCAGCAAATATGCATCACAATATTATTGGACACAAGGTACATGTCCTTCTTTTATTAGACTTAGCCCATATCTCCTGCTCAAATTGTGATGGGACGTTTAAGCTGTATTATAATGCTTAGCCACTAGGTGGCATTGTGTGAAGAATACTGCCACGCATCTTCTTGAGCAACAGAGGCAGCCTGCATCTTTTTCCACAATAAAATTGTTATCGCTAGTGTCCATTTTGCCCTTGTCTCTGCGTGACTAACCTGACGTAGTGTCAGAAGAAAAACAATAGAAATGGCAGTATTTCATCAAAATGTTAATGTCAAAGCTGCCGCTTTGACAGACCATCAGACTGGCCTGATTGGACATTGATTTGCATGTTTTTGCATCGCAACTAAGCTCCATGAGGGGATGTGGGAGGTGAAGGTTAATTCTCTCTGTCATGGTCAGGGAAGCTGAATAGATCTTTAAATCCTTTGCCTTTGGAGAAGGAGCCCCAGGAACAATTACGCTGTGGTGCTGGCTAAGTTTGCTGAGCATTCTATACCACAGCATAATGTGATTTATGAGTGAGCATGTTTCTGCCAGTCTGTCCAAAAGCCAAGGGAATCCGTGGAATCTTTTATAAGAGGCTTGTATGACATGGCAGAAAAATTATTTTATGGACAAAAAGGAAGAGCCCATTAGAGACAGAGAAGTGACTGGCATTTTTAGACAAAGGGCTGTCAGAGAAACTGCAAATGAAAAGAGATTTAATCATAGGTACTGACTCCATGGGTGCTCCATGGCTCAAGCACCCGTGCAGATCAGCTGTTTTGCCGCTGTGGGAGACGCTTAGGGGAGGGCAGAGAGCAGCGAGTGGCAGGCAGGCAGGGGTCTCGGGGGAGGGGGTGGAGCGGGGGCAGGAAGAGGCGGAGTGAGGGTGGGGCCTCGGGGGAAAGGCCAGAGTAGGGATGGGACCTCAGGGCGGAGCAGGGTGGAGCACCACTGGGGAAAAATAAAAGTCAGTACCTATGGATTTAAGCCTTCACAATGCAGTAGAAATGGCAAGACAAGGTGTTTGCAAACCAAAATAGAAACTAGTGGCCACCAGAAAGAAACCTAGCAGAAGTGACTTAGAAAAAGAGTCACATTAGCAAAAAGCAACTGTAATAAATCCTCAAGGAATTGTGGAGTTAGCCCTAGGCAAAATATAATACTCTTCAGACTAGATGCACAAGATGTGGGAAAGATCACAGTCCAAAAGGTGATTGCCCAACTAAAGGAGCCAAATACCATAAATGCACAAAAACTGGACATTTTGCCACTGTCCGCCACACAAAGGCAATACGGAAAGTGACCACTGAGAGTCAAGAGCCATTTTTCCTGGCATCAATCACGTGTAATGACACAGAGCCAGCCTGGAGGATGGAACTGAATATTTGTGGAAAGACTGTTCATCTTAAAATAGATTGGAGTGCAAAAGTACATTATAACAGGATTACAGGAGTTGTAATCAACTTCAACCCCTCACGCAGCTGAAAGTAGCAGATACTGTCCTAGATAGCCCTGGAGGTATTTTGAGCTGCATTTCCACACAAAAGACAAAAGCTTTAATTTTAATGTGAATGTGATTAGAGGACTGGAGGCTGACAATCTCCTCAGTGGCAGTGTGGTTGCCATAATGGGTGAGAAAGGTGGAAGAAGTTGATGGAATATTTGGTGATATTGGATATTTAAAAGGAGAAATAATCTTAAGAGAAAATGCTGAACCTTATAGTGTACATGTGCCACACAGAATTCCTATCTTGTTACTTCATAAAGTAGAAACAGAGTTAAAGAGAATGGGAAAGAATGGCATAATCGAGAAAATCTCTGAGCCATCTGCATGATGGGTACCAATGGAACCTGCAATAAAGAAAAATGGGAAAATATGAATCTGTGCGAATCTTAAAAGACTTACTGAATCAGTAGTCAGAGCAAAATATATCTTCTCAATACTAGAAGAACATCTTTTCTAAGGTGGCTGGAGCTACTGTATTCTCCATGCTGGATGCCTCAGGTCGTTTCTGGCAAATTCCCTTACCCAAAGAGAGTGCTAGATTGATTACATTCATTAAACCTTTTGGGAGAATTTACTTTTAAAGATTACATTTTGGGATTACCAGTGCTCCTGAAATTTTTTCAAAGAAAGATGTCCGAGCTGCTAAATAACATAAATGGGATTGTTGCTTATATGGGTGACATTTTAGTATATGGGTCATCAATGGAAGAACATGACAAACTCTCAGTGAAGTTCTGAATTTAATCAGTGAGTCTGAACTCAAGTTAAATAAAGAAAAGTGTGTTTTCCGCCTACACCAAACTGAATCTTTGGGACAAATAATAAAAAAGGATGGAATTAATCCTAACCCTGAGAAAGTAAAAGCAATTACAGAACTGAATGCACCAACAAATGTAGCAGAACTAAGATGCATACTGGGGATGGTAAATTATCTTCACCAATACCTTACCACTGTGACTAAACCACTGAATGAACTATTAAGGTCCAATACATCCTGGCCAGGGAGGCCAAATCAGGGGAATGCCTTCAAAAAGGTAAAAGAAATTATCTCAGCTGCTCCCTGTGATGGAATTCTGTGATGGAAACAAACTCACAATGGTCAGTGCTGAAGCCAGTAGCTATGGCCTTGGTGGTATCTTGTTGCAACTACATGGATCTGAGTGGAAGCCAGTTGCTCTCTGCTCTCGTACACTTACAGAAAAAACAACCTGTGCAGAATGAAAAGGAGTGCTGGGCATGTGAGAACTTCCACAGATATCTGGGTGGGTTGGGTTCCTTTACACTGATAGCCAACCATAAACCCCTTGTAACTCTTATCAACAGAAAGATTCTGAGATGCCAATGTCTTTTGATTATGCTAGTGCAATTTAACTCAGTCATTGAATATATTCCTGGTACAAATCTGGTAATAGCTGACACATTGTCACAGAGCCCAGCATCACACTCAAACGCTGATAGGCTAAAGGAAGAGGTAAAGGTTTACATTAGGGCTGTCGACTAATCGCAGTTAACTCATGCGATTAACTCAAAAAAATGAATCGTGATTTTAAAAATTAATCACGATTAAATGCAGTTTTAATCGCACTGTTAAACAATGGAATACCAATTGACATTTATTACATATTTGGATGTTTTTCTACATTTTCAAATATATTATTTTCTATTACAACACAGAATATACTTGCTATTGTACACTCCTGATAATACTTTGAGGAAGGCAAGATAATACTTTGAATACAAGCATCAATGTATTAACGAAACCTCACTCAGATTTCATGCAACTATCATATACTGATCAGTCTCTTAATAGATTTGATTAGCATTTTAATCCTAAAAAAGAAAAAAGGAAAGAAAAATGAGTCATGCCTTTGCATGAGTCACAAAAGGACAATTTATAGCATGAATTAAAATAGGTTTCCTTATTGAATCAATACATGATATTTTAGCTGCCTCAGACAACAACAGAACTCAGAAAACCTTGTTTCTAATCATGACAGTAAATGCATAATTGCACTGTAACCATGCTAGACATCCTGCTGGTGGAATGATAACAGATTTCTTGGTGTGTCTCAGGTAGTTACTGGATTTGTAATCACCCCAAACACACCATGAAATCTCTTATCTACAGCTAGGCACTCACAGACCACAGAATATGCTCCAAGGAGAAAGTCCAGGCTTCACACCTAAATAAATTTAAAACAATTTTCACCAAACAAGGACACCACACCATGGAACAGATGGACACCACCCAAATGCCCTGAGAGAACCTACTTCAATACAGAAGGGAAAAAAAACCTCTGACCGCACATCTCTAGTTGCCACTGACCACCCCACAATGGAACCCCTATGGGGTATCAGTAAACAATTACAAGCCATAGTTGATGGAGACCACATCCTGAAAGAAATCTTTCCTGAACTCCCCATTTCTGACCTTCAAACAACACCCCAACCTCTCCAAGCTCATCATCAGAAGTAAGCTCCCCACAGACCAGGACCCACCAACTCAAAGAGGCACCAGACCCTGCCAACACAACAGATGTAAACCCTACAGACATATCTCCACTGCTACAATGATCAATACCCCCCACCACACACTTTTCAGGATTCATGGGTCCTACACATGCCGATCACCATATGTGGTGTACCTCATCCAGTGCACTAAATGCCCCAATAACAATTATGTGGGTGAAACCTGATAATCACTATGCTCGCGAATGAACTCACGAAGGAAAATGATAAAACACTATATCACCTCTGGGCAAACACTTTTCATACATCACTCTATATCTGACCTCTGAAGTCCTTGTCCTCAAAGGAAACCTGCACAACACTTTCAATAGACAAGCCTGGGGTCTTCAATTCATAATTCTGCTAAACACCAAAAATCATGGACTTAATAAAGACACTGGGTTTATGGCAGAGACGGGCATTTCTTTTTCTAGATACGATTGTATCTTTATTTGGCAAATTTTGAACAAAATCTGCTGAGAAAAACTTCTTTTATATATTCCCCATCTGTAAACGGCTTTCCGTTTTTGGCAGTGCACTGTGCAATCTTGTAACTTCCTTCTGTAGCTTGATTTTTACTTACACTTAAACATTTAAAAGCACTGCTTTGCTTCTCATATCCTGCTACTGCCTTTTTGATCGATTCAGTCTTGTCTGCTTTGTCAAGAAAGGTTTTCTCATGCTTCATTTCAAAATGTCGTCAAACACTCGATGTGCAAAAAACAACACTTTCACAACAGAAAGCACAAACAGCACCGTCCTTCTTTTGAATAAATCCAAATGTGTCTGTCCAAGAAGGCTGAAATGAATAGGCATCTAACTTTGCTTTCTTAGGAGCTGACATTTTGTCAAATGTACCCCTCAACTCACAGCAGGGGAAAAAATTGCGACGGATGGCATGCACAATGTCAAATCCAGTGCGCTGTCCCACATGGCATAGTATAAGCAGCAAATCAGGACTTAAAAATATCCCAGTTGCGCTGGAACAATTTTTAAGGTGGGGGTGCTGAGCTGCGCCCCCTCTTGCCCCATCGGCACCCCTCACTGCCCCAGGCTGGGGCCAGTGAGCCTCAGCTGGTGGCAGCTGCAGAGCACCAGGCTGAGGCCAGGAGCAGAGCCCTGGGCTGGCGGCCAAGACCCCAGGCCAGCAGCGGGCTGAGTGGGGCCTCTGGATGGGACCCCAGCTGGCAGGGGGTCCGCGGCCAGTACCCCAGGTTTGGCAGTGGGCTTAGCGGGGCTGGCAGCCAGGATCCTGGCTGGCAGGGGGCTGGTGGCCAGTATCCCAGGCCAGCAGTGGGCTGAGCAGGGCCGGTGGCCAGGACTCTGGCTGGCAAGGGGCCAGCAAACGGAACCCCAGACCAGCAGTGAGCTGAGCGGGGCCAGCATCCGGGATCCCAGGCCGGCAGCGGAGCCCCCGGGGATGGCGGCTGGGATCCCGGCTAGCAGGGGGTTGGCTGGCAGGGGGCTGGCGGACAGAACCCCAAGCCGGCAGCAGAGTGCCACTGAAAATCAGCTCGCATGATGCCTTTGGCACACGTGCCATAGGTTGCTGACCCCTCTTCTAGCCTATCTAACATGGAATGGCCCTAATTACCATTCACATACTTTTCTAACATGTCTCTAAAGGTTGACTCTGGGTCATTTAGCCTCCGAGCCGCTTAACCCTTTCTATTGACACCTTCTTGGCACACTTTGTATAAGATTCGTTGCTAGTGTATAACGGTGGTAGCAACAATGATTTGCATGGTCATATTTTAATCAGATAATGTCACAGGCTTATTACAACAATCTGTAATCTGCTAACCCCCTTTTTGTCCTATGTCTGCAAAGGTGTTAACTGGCCACTTCACCCTGAATGGTCTCTTACAATATGTGTTAACTACTTATGCTAAACAATCTGTTCCATCTTGTATTCAGCTGTGACACTCGGAGTACCTTTCCCAGACCTGAAAACGAGCTCTGTGTAGCTCAAAAACTTGTCTTTTCACTAACAGAAGTCGGTCCAATAAAAGATATTAACTCACCCACCTTGTCTCTTTCATAGATTCATAGGTTGATCTATTCCAAGACCAAAAGGGACCACTGTGATCATCTTGCTGACCTTCTGTATAACACAAGCCATAGAACTTCCCCAAAATAATTCCTAGAGCATATTTTTTAAGAAAAACATCCAATCTTGATTTTAAAATTGCAAGTGATGGAGAATCCACCAAGACACTTGATAAATTGTTCTAATAGTTAATTACTTTCACTATTAAAAATTTACAGCTTATTTCCAATCTCAGTTTGTCTAGCTTCAACTTCCAGCCATCAGATCTTTGCTAGATTGAAGAGCCCATTATTAAGTATTTATTCCGAATGTAGGTACATATAGACTGCAATCAAGTCTCCCCTTAACCTTCTCTTTGTTAAGCAAAATAGATTGAGCTCCTTGAGTCTATCATTAGAATACATGTTTTCTAATCCTTTAATCATTCTCATGGCTTTTCTCTGAATCTTCTTCAATTTATCAACATCCTCCTTGAATTGCGGGCACCAGAACTGGACTGATTATTCCAGCAGTGATCATACCGGTGCCAAATACAGAGATAAACAATCTCTCTACTTCTACTCAAGATTCCCCTGCTTATACATCCAGAGATTGTATTAACTCTTTTGACCACAATGTTGCACTGGGAGCTCATATTCAGCTGTATCAGAGGGGTAGCCGTGTTAGTCTGAATCTGTAAAAAGCAACAGAGGGTCCTGTGGCACCTTTCAGACTAACAGAAACTAACACATTTCTGTTAGTCTTAAAGGTGCCACAGGACCTTCTGTTGCTTTTTACATATTCAGCTGATTATCCACTATGACATCCAAATCTTTCAGAGTCATAGATTACAGGATAGAGTCCACTGTCATGGAAGTATGGCCTATATTCTTTGTTCCTACACATATACATTTACATTTAGCCATATATAAAATGCATATTGTTTGATTGCGCCCAGTTTGCCAAGCAACCCAGACCACACTATATCAGTGACTTCTCTTCTTCATTATTTACCACTCCCCCATTTTTTATATCATCTGCAAACTTTATCAGTGATAATTTTATGTTTTCTTCTACGTCATTAATAAAAATATTAAATAGCATAGAGCCAAGAATCAATACCTGTGGGACCCCACTAGAAACACCAGTTCAGTGATGATTCCCCATTCACAATTACATTGAGACCTATCTGTTAGCCAGCTTTTAATCCATTTAATGATGCCAGCTTCTAGAACTGTAAGCTGCCATTCTACAGAGATGCTACTTCCTGGGGTGGGTGGGTGGGTGTGTCTTTGATTCAGAGAGATGATAATAATAGAGAGTTCTGAGATAATAGCTAGAGCGGATGACTCAGTAGTTGACGCATCAATTTTGGAATATCTAGACTCCCTTGAAGGTCAGGTTTACACTCTGACAAGTTCAATTATGTTTCTATCTTAGGGTTGTTGTTTTTAAGGTTCCCATCACCTTAATGCCTAAGCACCATACAAGATTTAAATAGAACATTGAATTAGCCCGTCATCCTGGTGATAAAATTGGGTACCACGTTATTTACTACATAAGGGACTTTCAGATAAGATCTTGGCCTCTAGTTTCAAGATCTTCACAAACGGATTGCTAGAGTCAGGATACTAAACCATATTTAGGTACCAAGATAAGTGACATGCATTTCAAAAGGGCTGAGCACCCAGCAGCTCCCATTGGCCACAGGTCTTATCTGTCCTCCATGAACTTGAGAGATCCCATTGGACTATTGCCTTATATATTAAAAATGTACACACTTGGACTGAGGTAGAGATGGACATAGGAGATGGAAGTGTTGAGAGTCTCTGGGTTAGGCTAAAAGGGGTAAAAAACAAGGGTGATGTCATGCTAGGAGTCTACTACAGGCCACCTA